>NC_090395.1:66556965-66709465 GCF_036365525.1 Heterodontus francisci | reverse complement strand
CTGCAGAAAGGACACTGCTCTCTGCCTCATTGCTGCATAACACATGATTCTACCCTATTCAGTTTGACCGTAGAGCTAGTCCTGCTGTTACTATCCCCATTTCTAATGGACTCAGACTTTGCTCCCCTGCCTGGTGCTCTTGCTGGGAACGTCACTTGGGTTTGGGAGATCACTGGGCAGTACACTAGGTTAGACGATGGCTTTTGACTTACTGTTAGGGGAGTGTGCTATATTCCTAATACATCAACAAAATAAACAATAAAAGGTGTTCTCTCCAGTTGGCTTTACACACAAGGTTAAAATGTAAAAATGAACAATTACTGACCCCAGTGATTCCTCCAGAAAACTTCTTTACTTATCATTTCTATTGAAGAAAGGCAGTTGAAAAGGAGAGTTAGTACCCTATTAAACACAGAGATCTGAGCTATTCCCCACCCAACATATCACCGCCTCAGTAATGTACAAAGACACAGCCACCCATTGTCACATCTGTTGGGCACATTGATGGCCATTGTACACTCGAGTTTACATCTGCTTTTAACATGGTTAAAGCTAATGACACCAGCTTAGCTTCATCTGGAGTAACCGTTTGAAAATAGAACATCTATGAACAGGTTTAAAGACACAGCTTCTATGTTTTTAACTGTAAACATCAATAACATTCCTGTGGAGATGTCCTTTGGCCACTATGGGTGGCAAATGATGATAAAGGAACAAGTTTACAATTTCATTACAGCGCACAGAAAAAGCTTCCTCTCCTTCAGTGAGCAATAGTTTTGAACCACACAAAGTGATGGGATGTGGATTCCCGGTCACGGGCCCCGATACAGAGACTTCTCCATCACCCGTACCTCACTGCATACAGATTATCAAGCACAAACCAAATACAATCCTGCAGGGAGCATGGGGAAATACTAAAAATGCCAGTAAGAGTCCACAGATATTAATTTCCACCCAAATAAATGTTAGGTTTTCCTGGAGGTGACAGATTGCCCTGCATCCGACATGATGCAGTGCTCGGCTCAACAAGTGAGAAATATAAATTACAGGACTGTCCATCAAAAGACACCAGCTAAATGGCCACAGTAGGTCTGAACTATGGCAATGGAGGAGTAACAGTCACATGGCAGTGTTTGTCTTCCATCCTAACTGGGAAAATGTGACAGGGCACTTGCCAGATATGGTGCAGTGTTCATGTTCTGTTGGATCTAAGAGATTTTGGAGGACAAGTAAGTGTTATGAAGGAAGAAATGGACCTTCTTGAAGGCACCTTTAGCACTAGAGGATATGTAGGATTTCCATTTGAAATCAGATGAAATAGCCAAGAATCCAATGGGCCAAGAAAGGCCAAAGGTAGATTCATTAAAAGGTGAGAGCTGCTAGATGTTGGAAAGACTTGCAGATGAGCAGGAACATGTCTTTGAAGAAATGGAAGAAACAAGATTTTCGTTGTCCCAAAGAAAGTGAAGATCAAGATAGTGATGTGGCCTGTGAGAGAACTGGAGATCTTAAAAATTGAAAGAAGAATCTGAAAGAAGTTGATCAGAGTGAAGAACCTGGGTGTATGCTAGTATATGGAGCGTGGATGCCTCTGATGAGGCACTTCCCATCCCAACGCCGTTCAGTTTGCTGAAGTTTTGTAACAAACTACCTTTCGAGTCAAACCTTCTAAAAGCGCCCTGTTTAAAAGTAACGCTCACTGTACTGGGCCCTGCTGCAAACTTCTCCAACTTGCACATGGGGAAGCAATATAATTTGTACAAATACATCTTGAAAGGTTTTGTTTTTGCAGATGAGGTTTTAAATACACGTGGTCAGAATGTGTGAAGTTCGCATAAGGAGTTGCTTTATAATGGGAAGGTCTGTATAAATCAGTAGCTTGATGATTAAGGTTACCCAAAAGGCTGGTCTTCAGAATGATTATATTCAGCCAGCTGATGTTTCTTTCGGACAATGGCCCTTTCTCATTGCTTCTCTCTGCTGCGGAAAAAGAAATTTAAACAAACTATTGCGCAGATGTTAATAGCGCATAGCGCATGTTTTGTTTAAACATGCATAGTAATTTTTCTCAACTTAGGGACACTAGCTCACGTTGGGGTACTGGTTCTACAGCACTGGCAGTCAGACTTTTAGTAGCTTGCCCACATGTCACCTCTGAGCCTAATATGTTGACAGGCTATTTGACCATAAGAGGCATCACAGCTTAATGCCGACGGCAGTAGTCAGCAATGATCTCATGGACAGGAGCAGACTGCATCACCACCCCGCCCCCCCCAAAAACAAACAAACAATCTATCAATCATCAATGCAGTAGAATCATGAAGACTTGTACAAGTCTCCCCTTACCTCTGGTTAACAAGGATGTTGGTGTGCTGGACTGTAACTCTGCTGGGATCACAAAGCTTGAAGGTGAGGGCCCCCTCCTGAGTTTGGCCTGTGGAGATGAGGGAGACTTCGAAATGTCTGCCCCTTTAGTCTTTGCTGTCAGATTCAATGGCTGAGAGGCTTCCTCCTAAAGAAAGGGACAGAATAAAAGAACAGTTTAGAATTTCCACCCAGGGCACAAGTTTTTCCACAGATGCACTGGAGTTGAGGTATATTGACGAGTCTACCAAAAAAAATCCTTCTCAACACTCAAGAAAAATCTCTCAAATCAGTACCACATTCTACTCATTTTCCCCATGATTCGAATCACTCTAGCAGTGAACTTACATTTAAACAGAGGACCATCAGTATCTACTCTACAACAACAGGACAACTGGAATGGGAAATCCTGGGTACAGCTGGGATGAGGGAGCACAGACAAGGAGGAGAATACAGTGAGTAGCACTGGCATTCAACATCTTACTTGGGATTCAGATAGCTGATAATGGGGTTGAGGATAGGGATAGGGTGGCTTCTAAGCAAGCTATTCAAATCAGTAGCATGACATTTTCAAAATACCATTCCAGCATATAATGAATAGTCATGGTCATAGCTTCAGCACTCAGCTAATATATTCAGGAGAGAAGTGGCAGATCAGCTATGATCTAATTGAATGGCAGGGTAGGTTCGAGGGGCTGAATGGCCTACTCCCGTTCCCAAGCATAGATTGCATGTTGAAACCCACTCCAGAGACTTAGGACCTTAATCTATGTTCACACTTCTGTGCAATACCGAAGAAGTGCTGCATTGTCAGAGGTGCCATCTTCTGAATTGAGACATTAAACCAAGGCCCCCTCTGTCAGTTCAGGTAGATGTGAAAGATCCCATGGCACTATTCAAAGGCAGGCAGTGGAATCTCCCCAGTATCATGACCAAAATTTATTCTTCGACCTTGCTTCTGATACAAAAATTTGTGCAGAGCTTAACTCCTGCTGGCTCCACCGAGAGAGAGAACCCAAAGAAGTGCAGAAAGTGCAGTGAAGGATCCTCTAACTCTGGCCTCTTGAGCATCCCCAATTTTAATTGCTGCACCATTGGTGGCTGCACCTTCAGTTGCCTAGGCACCAAGTTCTGGAATACCCGTGCCACACCTCTCCACCTTGCTTTCCTCCTTTAAGATACTCCTTAAAACCTACCTCTTTGACCAAGCTTTTGGTCAACTGACTTCATGTCTTCTTTTTGTGGCTCGGTGTCATACTTTGTTTTATAATGCTCCTGTAAAGCGCCTTGGGATGTTTATTACGTTAAAGATGCTATGTGAATACAAGTTGTTGTTGTTTACCAGGGTGGTACCAGGAATGAGGGAATTTTGCTATGTGGAGAGATTGGAGAAGCTGGGATTGTTCTCTCTTTTGGAGCAGAGAAGGTTAACGGGGTGACCTTAATAGAGGTGTTCAAAATTGAGAGAGGCTTTGGTAGAACAAGGAGAGAGAAAATGTTTCCTCTGGCAAGTGGGTTGATAACCAGAGGTCATAGATTTAAAATAAATGGCAAATGAACGAGAGGTGAAGTGAGGATAAGTTTCTTCACAGAGGGTTGTTGAGATTTGGGATTGCATCACCTGAAAGGGTAGGGCCAGCAGGATCTGTAGGAGCTTTCAAAAGGCAATTGGACAGGTAACTGAAGAGGACGAATTTGTGGGTTTATGAGGAAAAGGCCAGGGAGTGGGACCAAACTGGACAGCGCTTTCAAAGAGCCAGCACAGGCATGATGAGCTGAATGGCTTCTTTCTGTGCTGTAATATTTTAAAATGAAACAAAAAAAATCATCACCAAAATTGAATTACCTGATCATGTATCTCATTGCTGTTTGTGGGACCTTGCTATGCCAAAACTGGCTGCTGCATTTACCTCCCTAACAGCAACTACACTTCAGAAAGTAATTAATTGGCTGCAAAGCACATTGGGACAGCTGGAGGGCAGGAAGGAGCTTTAATAAATCCAAGCGCTCCTTGACAGTTATCTTGGCTATCGTGAAATGGACGTGTGAGGAAGCAGTTAACTCCTTCCATGCTTGAGTACCATAGGGAAGGAAACATGAATCAAGAGCAAAGCCACAGTTTAAACTAAGGATTATAACAAATAAGATACAATGCAGCCTTTTGTTTCTGTTTAAATATCTAGAGATTAAAACAATTTACTCACATGGAGATAGTTCCCATGACATTTCAGATCCTAAATGAAATCAAGGCTTCAAGTAAACAACATTGCCAGAGGCACTGATCTGTTGTTGGAGGATTCTCAGCATTGACAAAGGAAACTAAAGTTCACAGTATAGATCAGCATCACAGGGAACTAACAATGAATTACTTTTGAAATGTTGTGACTGTTATGTAGGCAAACTGGGCAGCCATTCGAACACAGCAGTGACCCGCAAACAATGGGAAGAAGGCAGCCATTTATTATATTGATTGTCTGGTAGCACCATTTGACGGAGGAGTTCAGGCCAGGTCAAAAGGGGAACTCCCTACTCTTCCCCAATCTTTACTGTCTACCTGAACACAGTCCTGATTTTATACTCATCCAAAAGATAGGACAAAGATTCTCCGTTTCAGGACTGTAAAGGTACAGGGAGGGCGATAAGGAGTAGGAAAATAAGACTTGGCATCTAAGAATGAACTGGATTTCACTTTTATACGAATGGGTGGTTAATCCCGGCTGCCTGAAAAGCCCAGTTCCCTCATTTTTCCTGATCCACTGTGACATTTGCTACATGTGGCTAACTGTTCCTGCGAATTATTCCATCCTGACCTTTCGGCTCCTTCGACTGGGAATAGATGTATCCTAGTACGCTGTTGTGAAGCACCTTGGGACATTTTACTACATCAAAGGTGCAATATAAATGCAAGTTGCTGTTGCAGTAATGCAAGGGAGATGAATCAACAGGAATGAATTTTTTTAAAATCTCAATCTTTGCAAACTCCAGAAATGAATTTCACATTATCCCACTTCACTCTTCACTCACAGCATAGATTACCTACTGGACTCACGTGTGTATGGGCAGGGCTAGGGCCTGGAGTCCTCCTGGCTGCTGGGGGAGTTGGCATCAGCTGCAGACCATAGTCACCTGAGGGTGGGGAAGGGAAAAAACTCAAATACATAAAAGTGGCGACATTCATTTCATAACATAATTAAACTGGTCGCTGAGATACCGGAATACTGATCAGCAATTATACAAACTAAAAACAGTTCTCTTTCAACTTCAATTTTCTCTCCTTTTGAAGGTGCTAGGTTAAGATTTTCTTAGACAATAGTTGTGCCCAGCAGCTCACCACCGAGCCAGCTTTCAGCCAGGACAACGAGACTATTCCAAATTGGGTCATCACAAACCAAGCTCAATCCCGTGCTCGGCCACAATCCCACACCTTCCAGCACAAGTCACTGGATAGTAACCAGGAGTGGGAACGCTTGCTGATATTCTTCTCTCAATTTACAGCACAGAAGGAGGCCAATTGGCCCATCATGTCTGTGCCAGCCGAAAAAAGAGCTATCCAGCCTAATCCAATTTTGGAGCAATCAGTCCGTGGCCTTATGTTATGGCACTTCCAGTGCATATCTAAACACTCTTTAAATGCAATGACGGTTTCTGCCACTACCACCCTTTCATTCAGTGAATTCCAGACCCCCCACCAACGTCTGGGTGAAAAAAGTTCTTAAATTCCCCTAATCCTTCTACAAATTACTTTCAATCTGTGCCAACTGGTTACTGACCAGCCTGATAAGAGAAATAGGTCCTTCCTAGCCACTCTATCTCAACCCCTCAATTTTGTACACCTCAATGAAATCTCCCCTCAGCCTCTTCTGTTCCAAAGAAAACAACCCCAGCCTATCTTTCCTCAGAGCTGAAATTTTCCAGTCCGGGCTACATCCTCCTAAATCTCCTCTGTACCTTCTCTAGTGCAATCACATCCTTCCTGTAATGTGATGACCAGAACTGTATGTGGTACTCTAGCTGTGGATGGAGATGGTTGGGCCAAACGTGTTGACATCCTGCTCCTGTCACTACTTGAAGTGTCAAAACATTTAACAAAAGGATTCCACCTGCACCAGGTACAGGAAGCTTTTCTACAGTTTGTTTGAAAGAATGACACATGTGCAGGCGACTCCTTTCTAATTTGAACCTTAATCAAATTTCTTCTTGCTGGAGAACAGGACTGCTGCTTTCTTCTGGCATATTTAATATAATTTTCAGCCTTCAATAGAAATATATATTAGCCTGGGATTTTCTGCTCAACACTTGCATAGAATGTCATTATTTGCATTGGTGCCCAGAAAAATACCCACGCTTGGCGCCCAATGCCACTTCTTCTATAGGAAACTTCCGTCGTGGCTCAGGAGAACGTCTTTGCCAGTCTTCAAAAGGGGGCTCAGCACTCTCATAGTACCCGCCCTCAACACAGCCCTCTTGGATACAGTCTGAGCCAATGCAATGTGAACTGTTAAACTCCCTCCTTAATGGAAGAACCCTTGCAGAAAATGATCTCCAATATGTCATTTTCTGGAACAAGATATAAGCTACGTTGGTTATTAGAGAGAGCGAGAGTTGGAAACAAAGTCTTAGCCACAAGAAACATTTGTATTCTTGCAGCGTGAAACCTGACTGCTCAGAATGAGGAGAGTTTATACTGGGACTACACCTTAGTTCAGTCCATGTCTGATAAGAGATTAGCGTGCAAAAATTAAAGCACATGGGATTGGGCGTAAGGTACTGACATGGATAGAGAACTGGTTGGCAGACAGGAAACAAAGAGTAGGAATAAACACGTCTTTTTACGAGTGGCAGGCTGTGACTAGTGGGGTACCGCAGGGATCAGTGCTAGGACCCCAGCTATTCATACTATATATTAATGATATAGATGAGGGAATTAAATGTAATATATCCAAGTTTGCTGATGACACAAAGCTGGGTGCGAGTGTGAGCTCTGAGAAAGATGCAGAGAAGCTTCAGTGTGATTTGGACAGGTTGAGTGAGTAGGCAAATACATGGCAGATGCAGTATAACGTGGATAAATGTGAGGTTATCCATTTTGGTGGCAAAAACAGAAAGGCAGATTATCTGAACGGCGATAGATTGGGAAAGGGGGAGGCGCAGTGAGACCTGGGTGTCCTTGTGCACCAGTCGCTGAAAGTAAGCATGCAAGTGCAGCAGGCAGTTAAGAAGGCAAATGGTATGTTGGCCTTCATAGCGAGAGGATTCGAGTACAGGAGCAGGGATGTCTTGCTGCAATTATACAAGGCCTTGGTGAGACAACATCTGGAGTATTGTGTGCAGTTTTGGTCTCCTTATCTGAGGAAGGATGTTCTTGCTATGGAGGGAGTGCAGCGAAGGTTCACCAGACTGATTCCTGGGATGGCAGGACTGACGTACGAAGAGAGATTGGGTCAATTAGGCTTGTATTCGCTAGAATTCAGAAGAATGAGAGGGGATCTCATCGAAACCTACAAAATTCTAACAGGGCTGGACAGACTAGATGCAGGAAGGATGTTCCCGATGGCGGGCGAGTCCAGGACCAGGGGTCACAGTCTAAGGATAAGGGGTAAGCTATTTAGGACTGAGATGAGGAGAGATTTCTTCACCCAGAGAGTGGTGAACCTGTGGAATTCTCTACCACGGAAAGCAGTTGAGGCCAAATCATTCAATATATTCAAGAAAGAGTTAGATATAGTTCTTAGGGCCAATGGGATCAAGGGATACGGGAAGAAAGCGGGAACAGGTTACTGAGTTTGGATGATCAGCCATGGTCATATCGACTGGCGGTGCAGGCTCGAAGGGCCAAATGGCCTACTCCTGCTCCTATTTTACTATGTTTCGATGATGTTGGAACAGGATTACTGGCAGCTAAGGTGATCCCCTTTAAGTAAAGGAAGCAACTGAAGGCCAGCAAGATGCCCATACGTTATAAATGAGATCTCTTGCTAGGCAGATTGCGGTGCCTTCATTATAAACAGCCCCACATGTGATTGAAGAGAACATACTTGGCTTGCAGGACAGTCCTGGTTGCATTTGAAGTCCAAGCTGGGGGTCGCTTGTGACTGGAAGAGGCTGCGGACTATGAGGAAAAGCTGGGATCATTACAAAAGGCAGGTTGACTTGCTGAAAAAAAAAGGAAACAGTCCATTCATAAATAGAGTTCAGTCATAAATAACAGCAGAATTACAAGACCCCCCCAATTACTGTAGAAAATTCAATGTTGCTCGATTCCACAAACATCCAAATGAATAGCAATAAACATTTCACCACAATTAAACACGGCTTTGGTTCTTTCTTTACTCTGATCCACAATCGTGCCACCAAGGCTCGAGCAATGCATTGTGTCCCCATCACATCATACATTAACATGTTCTTTACTAAAAGGACTCAGGTTAGAGATTTTAAAACAGGCGAACACACCAGTACATCTCCACTGGTGGCAAAACTGGCATCAGAACAGCACACTACCATATTGAAACAGGGAAGGAGGTCAGCAGGACTTTTTAAAAATTCTTTCATGGGATGTGAGTGTCAATGGCCAGGCCAGCATTTATTGCCCATTCCTAATTGCCCTCGAGAAGGTGGTGGTGCGCTGCCTTCTTGAACCGCTGCAGTCCATGTGGGGTAGGTACACCCACAGTGCTGTTAGGGAGGGAGTTCCAGGATTTTGACCCAGTGACAGTGAAGGAACGGCGATATAGTTCCAAGTCAGGATGTTGTATGATTTGGAAGGGAACCTGAAGATGGTGGTGTTCCCATGCATCTCCTGTCATTGTCCTTCTAGGTGGTTGAGGTCGCAGGTTTGGAATGTGCTGTCAAAGGAGCCTTGGTGAGTTGCTGCAGTGCATCTTCTAGATGGTGCACACTGCTGCCACTGTGCGCCGGTGATGGAGAGAGTCAATATTTAAGGTGGTGAATGTTGTGCTGATCAAGTGGGCTGCTTTGTCCTGAATAGTGTCGAGCTTCTCGAGTGTCATTGGAGCTGCACCCATCCAGGCAAGTTCATACTCCTGACTTGTGCCTTGGGGAGTCAGGAGATGGGTTACTCAACATAGAATTTCCTGCCTCTGACCTGCTCTTGTAGCCACAGTATTTATGTGGCTGGTCCAGTTCAGTTTCTAGTCAATGGTAACCCCCAGGTTGTTGGTGGTGGAGGATCCAGCAATGGCAATGCCGTTGAATGTCAAGGGGAGATGGTTAGATTCTTCTTGTTGGAGACAGAAACTGCCTGGCACTTGTGTGGCGTGACATGCTCACTCAGCCCGCTAGCTACCCCTGGCAAAGCCCAAGCCTTGAAAGACCCCTTTATTAATACCATTCTCAGTTCTCATTGGAAACAAGCACAGAACTGAAAAGACCCAGTCATCTGTACATTCAATCCATTGCCACATTAACCTGCAGGTCTGCATGACGGTCAAGCAGGGGCTAACTGTTTTATGTAAAGGGTCAGTTAGTCACCACCCCCACTTCCACCAGCCCTCCAACCAAACAAACCATTTTGACATAACTAAAGTGCTGAAAAGCCAGCTTTACAGTAGCAGCTGAACGATCACCACCAAAATTCTATCCTGTGTCAAATGGTCAAAGGTCCAAGAACAAATAGAGACTTGGTACTCATGAATGAAAATTACATGCTGGGAGTCCCAAGGGACAGTACGAGCGTACGTTCCTAGCACAGCATCAGTGAATACAATATTAAAACAGTAACTGCTGGATCTCTTACCTGAATCTGCTGTTGGAGGAGGTTAATTTTGTGCTGCTGTTGAATGAGTTGCTGCTGCTGCCTTGCTATCTGTCAATATTAGAAATCGACAATGATTTTAACTTTCAATGGTGCTAGAATGGCTTTAGATCATCAATCAAGATTGTTATGTAGGGCTGAACTGTGTGAGAGGGAGCTGAGTGTTAGGGTCCATTGCTTTCTCTACAGTGGCAGCCTCACTCATTTCCCATTTCTGTACTTGACTCTTCACCTATTCAGGAATTGGCTACCAGCTCTTTCCTAAGAATTCTGAACGTCTAACCAGTAAAGTTTGGAAATCGCTTTGAAATTTGCCTTGTGACAGAAAGAAAAACTTGCATTTCTACAACACCTATCACAACCTCAAGACACCACAAAGCACTTTACAGCCAAATAAATATTTTTTAAGCGTAGTCAACTGTTGTAATTTTAGATTAGATTAGAGATACAGCACTGAAACAGGCCCTTCGGCCCACCGAGTCTGTGCCGAACATCAAACACCCATTTATACTAATCCTACACTAATCCCATATTCCTACCAAACATCCCCACCTGTCCCTATATTTCCCTACCACCTACCTATACTAGTGACAATTTATAATGGCCAATTTACCTATCAACCTGCAAGTCTTTTGGCTTGTGGGAGGAAACCGGAGCACCCGGAGAAAACCCACGCAGACACAGGGAGAACTTGCAAACTCCACACAGGCAGTACCCGGAATCGAACCCGGGTCCCTGGAGCTGTGAGGCTGCGGTGCTAACCACTGCGCCACTGTGCCGCCCATGAACCCATGATTATCTGCCTCAAATGAGAATGCTCCCCACTGGAGCCCCGAGCAACTGATGCCGAAATGACACACTGATTCCTTTTCTTGCGTCAATATTTCTGGAGGTTGAGCAGAACACGGAGAAACCAGTCTGTGCTGGACCTGCCCGACAGGCCGTACTGCTTTTGGAATTGGGAAATGTTGGTGGGGGAGGGGAAGAAAAATCTTTTTTCAATTAGTGATTTATGTATGAAAACTAGAATTAAATATGCACTCGAGATTTTGTACAACAGCGATGTTTTGGAAAGGAGAACCAGAATACAGATATTCATGAAAATAAAAGAGAATTATACACAGATGCTCACAACAACACTCCCGCTATACTCTAGGTCATTATCGAGAGAGTGAGAAAATTAAACCAACAAAAATAGTATTTTCTGCACATCTAAAGTATTATAGAAAGCTCATTTTTCTGGAGCTGCTATTGATATGGGATGAGTGCAGGGTTACGACTGTTCAACAGCATGAGCAGAATGATATTTGATGTATGAACAGAATATGCTGGAAATACTCAGCATTTCAGACAGCATAGAAGAGAGAGGAATAGAGTTAATGTTTCAGGCCTGTGACCTTTCGTCAGAACTGGAAAAAGTTAGAGAAGCAACAGGTTTTAAGCAAGTACAGAAGCAGGGAAAAGGGGGGGGGGGGGGGAAGGGAGGGGAGGAAAGACAAAATGGAAGCTGTGTGATAGGGTGGAAGGCAGGAGTAATTCAATAGGAAAAGGGATGATGGCGCAAGGCAAAAAAAGAATGGGAATGCGACTCTTTCTCCGTAGACGGTCCCCGACTTGCTGAGTATTTCCAGCATTTTTGACTTATGTAGCAGATTTCCAGCATCCAGTATTTTACGTTTGAATTAATAATATTTGACAGCTGCATTAGGGAATTCTGTCCAATGGAAACTAAGGAGATGATGTTTAGTCCATTCAACAAGTAAATGGCCTTGGTCAGTAGGGAGTCCATATTTATTATTCGATTCAGGTTCTGTATTTGGAATAAACTTGGTTTTAAAAAAAGTCAAAATGTAATCTTTAGGACAGTCAGTATACCCACTTTGAATGCAATTGGTTGCAAATGGTGTTAAAACCCACATTAGCTCCAAAACCAATGTGGAGGGTGTCTTGTGACAGAGTAAGAGCTTCTGGGTTTGTGACTGCGTTTTGCCACAAGGAGGTCTGGAGCAGAGCGGAGGGTCTTCCACACAGTGGGCTGAATTTAGTGGAGCCGGTGGGGCTCTCATGGCCAGGCCGAAAAGGCTTTTGGGAATCCCACCTCAACCATTAACTGCTCGGTGTCGGGATCCCCATACCTTTAAGGATGAGGATCCTGCCGCCAAGAGCTGCCAGCTCAGTAGTATCGGCAGCACTGGAGACTCGGACACAAGGTAAGTGAGGCAGGGTTGCTGGGGCCAGTCTGGCAGGCTGTGGCGATGGGGAGAGGGAGTGTGGGCACTGAGTGCAGGAGGAGTGGGGTTGAGGGTTGTTTTCAGCCTGGGGTCCTCCGTGGGCCACAGATTGCCCACAGAGGAGGGCACCCACCCCCGCCAAGCCCGCAGTGAGCTCACCTCATTTCATTGGGCACCCTCCCCGTGTGGTGAAGGACCCACTCCCCCCTCCTCTGAAGGGTCTCAATTGGCCTCTGGGTGGGAGGGCTGTCATCAGTCTATCCCGCCCTGACTTAATGGCGGTGTGCAGGGCCCTCCGACACTTCCCGTCGCAATTCTATGCGATCCCCCACCCCACCTCCTAGTCCATCTCCAGGGGCCTATTAAATCCAGCCCAGTAGGGGAGTCAACTATCAAAGACACCATGTGCCACACGCACACTCTCCCTGTTGTTGGCTTAACAGCAGCGCCAGCACTTGGCTTGCAGCAGTTAAACCTGGTCAACGTGCTTAGTGGAATAAGGCGACGAGGGAGAATTTTTATTTTGAAAGCCACATGGAGCAGGAGAGAAATACAGAAGAAAATAAAGTTGCAGTGAGTGTGTGAGACTGAGCACGAGTGAGAGAGAGGGCAAGCAAATGGGAGAGAGAGAAAAAAACAGCAAGATTTATAAGAGATTTGGCTGAGTTTTATTCTGTTTCATGTTGCAGTTTGTTAGTTCAGCTCTGTTGGTAATATTCTCAACCCACAGATTAAGCACATAAACCAGGTTGATACTGGTGAGCAGCACTAAGAGAATGCTGCATTGTCGGAGGTGCTGCTCATCAGATGAGATTTTAAACCGAGGCCACTTAATGGCTCACATGGACATTAAAAGATGTGGCACAGTTTGAAGAAAAGGAGTTCTTCTTGATAGCATTCCTTCCTCAACCAAGGACAAATGAACTGGTTGTTCATTTCACCACTGCTTATGGGTTAAAAAAAAAATGCTCACAAAATCAACACAACAACATCCGAAAATGATAGGCCAGATGGTTCATTGAGCATGCCTCACACAGACATGACCCTCAAAAGTCACTACACATCAAAGAAATTAACTGCTGTGAGGCCCTTTGAGATATTTCTGAGATGTGATAAGATGCTACACAAATAGAAGTTTATTTTCTTTTCTACAGTACAGTAACCTCCTGACCCCCCATCAACCTTTGATGTGAATAATGGCCTGTGCAAGTTCTGCCTTTTATTGAGGCCACGCTGATCTTCCATCTCTTGCCTCGTTCTTTTTCCACCTACCTGCTCCTGCTGCTGTCTGGCCAGCTCCATCTGTTGCTGCTGTTTCTCAAACAACATGGCTGCCATGTTCTTCTGCTCCGCATGAGCTGTCAGCAGCTGCTCCCGGAGACTAGACAGCTGGTTTATCATCACCAGCAGCTGCAATTCCTTCTCTGCCAGACTCTCTGCCGTCCCTGGCCCATCAAAAAAAAAAGACATCAACACACTGAATGACTCCAAGTTTAGCATAAAACACAGTTGCCCTTTCATAGTCACTTTGGTGCCATCATTGGATCCGCTTGGGTTGCCAATCCTCCAGGAATGCCCTGGAGTCTCCAGGAATTAAAAAGATTAATCTCCATACATTGCATTGTGCCAACTGCCATTTATATTTTCTTTTTATTTTCTTTGAACACTTTTGTTTATTAGTTATAAAAATATCCGACAGTCAAGAATCATTCAATTGGTTAATGAAGAGTCTTAGAACCATAGAAACCAGAGAAAAATTATGACACAGAAGGAGGTCATTCAGCCCACTGTATCCCTGCTGGCCAAAAAAAACTAGCCACCCAATCTAATCCCATCTTCCAGTACTTGGTCCATAACCTTGCAGGTTACAGCGCATTTTACCTTTTAAAAAGAATTGAGGGTTTCCGTTTTCACCACCATTCCTGGCAGTGAATTCCAGACACCCACCACCCTCATGTCCTCTCTAATCCTTCTACCAATCACTTTAAATCTCTTCTCCCTGGCAATTGATGTCTCCGCGAGGTGAAACAGGTCCTTCCTGTCTACTCTATCTAGGCTCCTCATAAGGTGCAGGAATATGGGGATAAGGCAGGGGAATGGAACTGAGGGAATTGCTCTTTCGGAGAGCTGGTGCTGAGACGATGGGCCGAATGGCCTCTTTTTGCACTGTAACGATTCTGTGATCCCGTGATCTGTTAGGTCACCTCTTAACCTTTTCTATTCCAAGGAGAACATTCCTAACTTTTCCAAACCTCTCCTTTCAACATCTGTCGAGCTGATTCGCTGCACCCAGTTTGTTATTGGCATAGTGGTGTACCAGGCTGGTCACATACGTGATTCCTCAACTACTATCCTTTGTTTCCTGTCACTGAGCCAATTTTGGATCCAACCTGCCACATTCCCCTGCATCCCATGGGCTTTCATTCTACTGACCAGTCTGCCATGTGGGCTCTTGTCAAATGCTTTACTAAAATCCATGTAGACCACATCCACTGCACTACCCTCATCAATCCTCCTTGTTGCTTCCGCAAAAAACTCAATCAAGTTCGTAAGACATGACCTTCCCTTAACAAATCCATGCTGAATATCCCTGATTAATCCGTGCCTTTCCTAGTGGACAGTTTATCCTGTCCCTCAGAATTGTTAATAATTTACCCACCACCGAGGTCAAACTGACCAGCCTATAATTATTTAGCCTCTCCCTCGCACCCTTTTTAAACAATGGGACAACATTTGCAGACCTCCAATCGTCTAGTACCTCGCCTATATCTAGTGAGGATTTGAAGATGATCCTCAGCGCATCCGCTATTTCCTCCCTAGCTTCCTTTAACAACCTGGGATGTAATCCATCCGGCCCTGGTGGCTTATCCACTTTCAGGGATGTCAGACCCTCTAGTACTTCCTCTCTCATTATGCTTAACGCATCTAATATTTCTCCTCTGTACTTGTCCTCTGTAACTACAATGTCTGCATCAACCCTCTCCTTTGTGAAGACAGAGACAAAAAACTCATTAAGAACCCTGCCCACATCTTCTGCATCCATGCATAAGTTCCCTTGTACATCTCTGATAGGCCCTACCCTTTCCTTAGTTATCCTCTTACTCTTAATGTACTGATAAAACATATTTGGGTTTTTCTTGATTTTACTTGCCAATAATTTTTCATGTTCTCTCTTTGCTTTTCTAATTTCCTTTTTTACAGCACCCCTGCACTTTCTATACTCCTCTAAGCTTCCTAAAGTATTAAGATTTTTGTGATCATCATAAGCTTTCTTTTTCTGCTTTAACTTACCCTGTAAGCTTCTAGATAACCAGGGGGCTCTAGATTTGACAACACCACCCTATATCTTTGTGGGGACATGTCTACCCTGTGCCGGTAGTATCTCACTTTTGAATGCCTCCCACTGGTTTGCCACTGATTCCCCTTCAAGTAGCTGCACTCAGTCCAGGTTACCCCTCAGTTTTGTAAATTTTGCCTTCCCCCAACTTAGAACTTTTGCTTCTGTTTTATCTTTGTCTTTTTCCATGATCATGCTAAAACTAACTGTATTATGGTCACTATCTCCAAAATGGTTACCCACTGTTACTTCATCCACTTACCCAGCTTCATTACCGAAGACTAAATCTAGAATTGCGCCCTCTCTCGTTGGGCTTGTTACGTGCTGGCTAAAAAAGTTCTCTTGAACACAGTTCAAGAATTTTGTCCCCTCTGTGCCCTTCAATGGTGGGAATGCGGGGGCAGGACAGTCGAAGGCAGGAGGTCATGTAGTGACACCTCCAGGAATATGTCTAACTAGAGCTGGCATCCCTACTTGAAACCATTTTACCAACATTATCCAAATAAACAACCTCCCACTAAACAGGATGATCATACAGAAGAGTAAAAAGCAAAAAACTGGAAATTTGAAATAAAGACAAAAAATTCTGGAAATGCACAGGTCAGTCAGGACCTGTATTAGACACTGGCCACCATGAGGAGAAACTAGGTAGTTAGTATCAGACTATTAGGTCCAGGCTAAAATAGATAATCAGATTTATTTACAAGTTAGATAGAGGCAGAAAACTACAATAAAGTTACCAATGGTATAAACACTTAAAAGACAAAGACTGAGTTCAAGAGTTCAAACATCTTCAGAGTGTAAGGTCCAATAACCTGCAAGACTTGAGGACAGAGTCTTTGGAGACTTCCTACTATGATTTGTACTTGGGGAAGGCAATATTCCTCAGAGCCTAGCTGACAAATACAGGAAAAACTGCAGTATAAATTCCAGATGAACAGACGAAGTTAGTCAATTTTATTTTAGTCTATGTTAAAGGCACGATTGCACAACTGTTGTGTAGAATCACTTGATGAGTCATAGTTTGTACCTTATCCAGACTCTCCCTATAACTCTCCCTATATATATTGAAAGTAAAGAGAGAGGCTTGGAAATTTGGGCATGCTGGTTGTCTCGAGGCAAACCAATCTTGCAAAGGTAAGCTTTAAAATAGACGTTAGTCTCTTTGCACATGCAAGTAAGGGGCCTAACGCCTGTTTCAAGAGTGGGCTGTGCATATTGACAATGCACTTCTGGTAAATAATTAGCGTGCACACTCTGCTCATCATTAGGAGGCCTTGCAGGCAAATTTCTATGCCATTAACTACCTCAATAGCTGCATTATAAAATGATAACAGACATTTTCCTTGTTTGATGACTGATGAAGCTCTGCTTTTGTCACTAAGACCTAACTACACTTTCTTTCAGATGCTGCCTTACAAGCTGTGCAGTTCCAGTATCTATTGTGTTTATTGTAGCACTTTTTGTAGGAATGAGTTGTCGCTCCTGTTTGACTGCCGCACAACAATATCCACACGTTTCCACATACCCAGCTCCCTCGCTCGAAGCGGAGACAATGTTTGTCAGAAACGCATCAAACCATTTTTCAGCGGATTTGCTTTGAGCACCGACAAGAGGAGCTTGCAAACGTGAACAGCTGGAGGGACTGCACACAAGTTTAACAGTTTACCCACAGTAAATGGAAAAGATTCGACAGCTAGTGGAGGGACTTATTGCAACTGTAAAAGTAATGGTGCTATTGATTGAGATTGTACCTTTGATATCTTTGCTGCTCAACGAACACTTTTCCAGCAGCTTGTCTTTCCAATCATTGGACAGCAACTTCTCAATATTTGGCATGACTGCAGGAAGACAGAGGAACAAACAATTTGAAAAGATACTTGGAGTACTGGACACAATTAATGCTGACCGAGGCTCCCTGACAGACCCAATGCCCCTTAGACAAATGGACAGGGGAGATGACAAAGATGAAGAGGAAATGTAGACATTCTAAGTGCCTGACTGCCAGACTTTGTAAGGGAGTTGGTTTATGGACCTCTAAGGAGGAGGCTTTGGGAGAGGGCCAGGGTTTGTTATAGGTTATGCTTCTAGGATGCTGGAAACTACAGGATCCAGCTCTCAGGGACAGCTACAAAGGAGCTCATTTGGCAGCAGGTTTCCTGGCCCATATTATGTTGTTAAGGATTAGAACCAGGATGCTTGCACGGTGATTTGTCAGAATATTGTTTATTAGCTGGCCCTGTTCCAAGCAGAGGTCCCAATGGACCAGCTGACTGCGTTTCATTTAACAGAGACAATTCGAGGTTGATCTTTATCTTCCTCTGGTCACGATTTAATTGCTTGGGCAAATGATTTTCTACAACAAGTGATCCTTGTCACTTGGGAGTCACAATACCCAGGACTCTGTCTTCAAAATGGTAGTACCAGGGCAGCAGCAAATCACACGTCATACAACAAGTGCTGAAGCTCAGAGGAATTCCTGAGAGATGTTGCACATCATTGATCTCACTTACTGCCCAGAAACCCGCCAACTATTTAATCAGAGATGTGTCTATATTCTGAATACAAGATGCTACCAAATTTGGATGACCTTTCGATTGATTTTCAGTTGCATTGAATTCCTTGCATTTTGGCAAAACAAAAATGATTTCCATTGCCATGAAGACTTCACTCTAATGAACAAGGATTCGAACCAATCATCTTACAATAAATCTGGCCTGCAATGTCCAGCCATGTGGGACTCTTCCAACCTCCCACTTCATTCCTCCACCCCTCAGCCTTCAGCCAGAATCACAGAATAATACAGTGCAGAAGAGGCCCTTCGGCCGATTGAGTCTGTACCGATGCATTAAAGACACCTGACCTTAAGGGGTCAAATCCCCCTTAACCCTCCCGCCCCTCACCTTAAACTTGTGACCCCTCGTAACTGACCCTTCAACTAAGGGGAACAGCTGCTCCCTATCCACCCTGTCCATGTCCCTCATAATCTTGTACACCTCGGTCATGGTACCATTAACATATTGTTTGCCTTTGCTCCATGACCTTTTGGTCAGCTATGTGGCCTTGTCCAATCTACACCTTCTCCTTTGTTATCTCTTGCCCCACCCCCACCTCACTTGCTTATAACCTGTGACATTTCTAATATTTGTCAGTTCCGAAGAAGGGTCACTGACCCGAAACGTTAACTCTGCTTCTCTTTCCACAGATGCTGCCAGACCTGCTGAGTGGTTCCAGCATTTTTTGTTTTTATTCCAACATGACCTCCCTGCTTTTGTAATCTATGCCTCGATTGATAAAGGCAAGTGTCCCATATGCCTTTTTCACCACCCTATTAACCTGCCCTTCTGCCTTCAGAGATCTGCGGACAAACACGCCAAGGTCCCTTTGTTCCTCGGAACTTCCCAGTGTCAGGCCATTCATTGAATACTTCCGTGTCACATTACTCCTTCCAAAGTGTATCACCTCACACTTTTCAGCGTTAAATTCCATCTGCCACTTTTCTGCCCATTTGACCATCCCGTCTATATCTTGCTGTAACCTAAGACGCTCCAGCTCACTGTTAACCACTCGGCCAATCTTTGTGTCATCCGCGAACTTACTGATCCTACCCCCCACATAGTCATCTATGTCATTTATATAAATGACAAACAATAGGGGACCCAGCACAGATCCCTGTGGTACGCCACTGGACACTGGCTTCCAGTCACTAAAACAGCCGTCTGTCATCACTCTCTGTCTCCTACAGCTAAGCCAATTTTGAATTCACCTGATCAAGTTACCCGGTATCCCATGTGCATTTGCTTTCTTGATAAGTCTCCCATGTGGGACCTTGTCAGAGGCTTTGCTGAAATCCATGTAAACTACATCAACTGCACTACTCTCATCTACACACCTGGTCACATGCTCAAAAAATTTAATCAAATTTGTTAGGCATGACCTCCCTCTGACAAAGTCATGCTAACTATTCCTAATCAAATTTTTCCACTCCAAGTGGAGATAGATTCTCTCATTCAGAATTTTCTCCAATAGTTTCCCTACCACTGACGTGAGACTGACTGGTCTGTAGTTCCCTGGTTTTTCTCTACAACCTTTCTTAAATAGTGGGACCACATTAGTTGTTCTCCAGTCCTCTGGCACCTCCCCTTTGGCCAGAGAGGAATTAAAAATTAGGGTCAGAGCCCCTGCAATCTCCACCCTCGCCTCCCACAGCATCCTGGGACACAAATCGTCCAGACCGGGAGATTTGTCCACTTTTAAGCTTTCCAAAACCTCCAATACCTTGTCACTCCCTATGACAATTTGTTCAAGAACCTCACAGTGTCTATCTCTAAGTTCCATATCCTCATCGTCATTCTCTTGGGTGAAGACAGATGTGAAGTATTCGTTCAACACCCTCCCAATGTCCTCTGGCTCCACCCACAAATTTCCCCCTTGGTCCCTAATGGGTCCTACTCTTTCCCTGGTTATCCTCTTCCCATTGATATACTTATAGAATATCTTGGGATTTTCCCTACTTTTACCAGCCAGAGCTTTCTCATATTGCCTCTTTGCTCTCCTAATTGCTTTCTTAAGCTCCATCCTACACTTTCTGTACTCCACTAATGCTTCCATTGATTTGCTAAAAGCCTCTCTTTTCCTTCTCATCGTACCCTGAATGTTTCTTGTCATCCATGGTTCTCTGGGCTTGTTGCTCCTACCCATGACCCTAGAGGGAACATGTTGGGCCTGTACCCTCTCCATTTCCTTTTTGAATGCTCTTTCTGTAGATTTCCCGACAAGTAACTGTATCCAGTCTACCTTGGCCAGATCCTGCCTTATTTTACTAAAATTCGCTCTCCCCCAATCCAAAACCTTTTTTTGCAACTTGTCTATTTCTTTCTCCATAACAAGCTTAAATTGTACCATGTTATGGTCACTATCACCAAAATGCTCCCCCACCAACACATCAACCACCTGTCTGGCTTCATTCCCCAGAATTAGGTCCAGCACTGCACCCTCCCTTGTTGGATCCTCTACATATTGAGCTAAAACGTTCTCCTGTATACATTTTAAGAACTCCACTCCATCTAAGCCCTTAACACGAGGACTATCCCAATTAATGTTGGGAAAGTTGAAATCACCTAATATAATTACCCTATTATTTTTACACACCTCTGCAAATTGCGCACATATTTGCTCCTCAATTTCCCGCTGACTATCGGGGGGTCTATAATAAACACCTAGCAATGTGGCTGTCCCTTTTTTATTCCCAAACTCTACCCATAAAGCTTCATTTGATTCCCCCTCCAAGATATCATCTCTCCTTAATGCAGCAACTGATTCCTTAACTAATATTGCAATGCCCCCTCCTCTTTTACCCCCTCCTCTGTCTCGCCTGAAGATTCTATATCCCGGGATATTGAGCTGCCAATCCTGCCCCTCCCTCAACCATGTCTCCGTGATGGCTACTAGATCACAATTCCACCTGTCAATCCTTGCCCTTAACTCATCTGTTTTACCTGCAATACTCCTGGCATTAAAGTAGAGGCCTTCCATCCTGGTCTTACTCCCTTGAAACTTACTTCCGCTGTATTCCCTCTGACTTGTTCGCTTTCCTGTGTTTAGCTGTGTCCCTATTCTGCTAGGAGTCTGCGTCCCCTCCCCCCGCCAAATTAGTTTAAACTCTTCCCGACAGCACTAGCAAACCCGCCAGCAAGGATGTTAGTCCCCCTCTGGTTCAGATGTAGACCGTCCCGCTTGTACAGGTCCCACCTTCCCCAGAAACGGTCCCAGTGGTCCAGGAATCTAAAACCCTCCCTCCTGCACCAACTCTTAAGCTACGCATTCATATCTGTGCTATTTTCCTATTTCTATACTCGCTAGCACGTGGCACTGGGAGTAATCCAGAGATTACAACCCGAGAGGTCCTGCTTTTCAGTCTACTGCCTAACTCCCTGAATTCTTCATGCAAGACCTCATCCCTCTTTCTACTTATGTCATTGGTACCAACATGTACCATGACCTCTGCTTCATCACCCTCCCCATTCAGGATGCCCTGCAGCCGTTCAGTGACATCCCGGACCACATGGCACTGTGGGATAGTCGCCAATTTCAAAGCCCTCATTTTGTTTGTTACATTCGCAGTCACATACATAAATAGATTTAGAAGTTCAAAGGGATTGAATTACAAGTAAAGCAGAATGGAAGCTGGGTAAGAGGCCACTAGAAAGACAAAGCACACCGGCAAAGGAGTGGTCAGAAAAACATGTACCTATCAATGATGGGCAGACACAGACAGATGATAACTCAATAGAGGTGCAGGCACAAAAATTAATCAAAGCAAACAGCAGTCTGTTATAAGCAAACAAGAAGCGTCACCTTGGAGTTAAGCTCTTGACCGTCTTCTTAAACTCCTCTCCCCATCCCCTCCACCCTCCGACAAAAACGTATGAGAAGCTCATGGACCTCTTTGTTAATAAGATCGAGACCATCCGACCAGCTGTCTCTGCCACGTCTCTCTCTTCCACTAGCCCACCTGGCCAAACTTCCTCTAATACTCCTCCCTGCCCAAGCCCTGAACTCGCATCTTTCTCTTGTTTCTCTCCAATCTCCCCTCATGTCCTCTCCAAGCTCATCTTGTCCATGAGATCCACCTCCTGCTGCCTCGATCTTATCCCACTAAACTGATCATCCAACTTCCCCTCTTCCTCTCCAAAGCCCTTGAACGTGTTGTCACCTCCCAAATCCATGTCCATCTTTCCTGGAACTCCATGTATGAATCCCTCCAATCAGATTTCTGCCCCTGCCACAGTATCAAAACAGATCTTATCAAAGTCAGAAATGACATCCTATGTGACTGTGACAAAGGTAAACTTTCCCTCCTTGTCCTTCTCGACCTGTCTGCAGCCTTTGACATGGTTGACCCCACCATCCTCCTCCAACACCTCTCTACTGTCATCCAGCTGGGTGGGACTGCTCTCACCTGGTTCCATTCTTCTCCATCTAATCATAGCCAGGAATCACTTGCAATCGCTTCTCTTCCTGCTCCTGCATCATTACCTTGGGTGTCCCCCAAGGATCTATCCTTGGTCCCCTCCTATTTCTCATCGACTTGCTGCCCCTCGGTGACATTATCCAAAAGCACAGTGTTAATTTTCACATGTACAGTGTCGACACCCAGCTCTACCTCACCACCACCTCTCTCGACTCCTCCACTGTTGCTAAATTATCAGACTGCTTGTCCAACATCCAGTACCGGATGAGCAGAAATTTCCTCAAATTAAATATTGGGAAGACTGAAGCCATTGTTTTCAGTCCCTGCTCAAACTCCATTCCCTAGCTACCGACTCCATTCCTCTCCCTGGCAACAGTCTGAGATTAAGCCAATCTGTTCACAACCTTGGTGTCCTGTGACACAAGATTAGCTGCTGACCCTCATACTCACACCATCACCAAGACCGCCTATTTCCACCTCTGTAACATCACCATGACTTTGCCCCCGTCTCAGTTCATCTGCTGCTGGTCTCCCACATGCTACCTTCTGTGAACTTGAGGTCATCCAAACTCTGTTGCCTGTGCTTAACTCGCACCAAGTCCCATTCCCCCATCACCTCTGTGTTCGCTTAACTACATTGGCACCTAGTCAAACAATATATTGATTTTAAAATTCTCATTCTTATTTTCAAATCCCTTCATGGCCTCAACCCCTCCCTATCTCTGTTTACTCTTCTTAGGCAGTCCCTTGGGATCGAGGGTGACTTGCTTCCACTCCAGTTTGACAGGTTTTGAGATGGCTGAGCTGTCCAATGCATGATCTGCAGACTCTGCCACATGAGGGTCAGGTCAATGAATAGTTTGGAGGTTTGTGTGCTCCCTCCGATACCTCGAGTTCATCTCTGCATGTCCCTGAAAGCCCCTCAAGGGGTACAATGCCTTCCTGAATGAACTTTCTCCATCTAGGGCAGTCACCCCACGAGTTGACGGGGATGTCAGATCTCTTCAGGGATGATTTGAGGACATCTCTAAAGCTTTTCTGCTGTCCTCCTGGGAGTCTCCTGCCGCAAACATGTTCTGAGTAGAACAGCTGCTTTGGGAGTCTGGTGTCAGGCATGTGAATGACATGTCCCGCCCAGCGGAGCTGGTTTTGGGTGATTAGTGCCCCGTTGCTGGGCAGGTTGGCTTGGGAGAGGACGCTGCTGTTGGACCGCCTTTCTTGCCACTGGATTTGGAGGATCTTGCAGAGGCACCTCTGCTGATACTTCTCCAGTGCTTTGAGGTGCCTGCTGCAGGTTGTCCAAATCTCCGAAGCATAGGAGTGCAGGGATCACTGCTGCCCGGTAAACCATGATCTTAGGCTTGACTTTCAGTAATCTTCCCCAGTCTCACAACCCTCCAAGATATCTGTGCTCCTCTAATTCTGGCCTCTTAAGAACCTTCAATGTTAGTCACTCCCACTATTGGTGGTCACATCTTCAGTTGCCTTGGCCCAAAGCTCGGGAATTCCCTCCCTACACTCTCTTCCTTTAAGATACTCCTTAAAACCTACCTCTTTGACCAAGCTTTTGGCCATCTGACCTAATTTCTCCTTATGTGGCTCGATGCCATATTTTGTTTTATAATGCTCCTGTGAAGCACCTTGGGATGTTTTGTTAAGTTAGAGTGCTATATCAATACAAATTGCAGTTTTTGTTGTTGGCATTCTTGAAATAATTGCCTTGAATAGGACATGCCACGCCTGCCAGTGTTCGTACCTCTTTGTTATGATAGCATAAACAATGGCAGAAAATTACCAAATAAGACAGAAAGGGAGCAAGGGAACAAACAATAATCATGGAGACACCCATTAATCAGTTTAGCTAGTTTTAAACAAGTAGTTTGAGCACATGCGAAAAAGAAAAAAGACTTGCATTTATATAGAAAATACTGCAGATGCTGGAAATCTGAAATAAAAACAAGAAATGCTGGAAATACTCAGCAGGTCTTTTACCTTGTTCACCTTCATTGCTTTCTATTTCCCTCCTGGTGTTTGATAAAGTGTCTACTAAAACTAATTTTCACAGCCACATCTCCTTCCTCAATGACCGTCTCCGGCTCCGACTTATTCTACGTGGATTCCAACTGCAGTTTCACCCATCAAGTTTTGAATCCACCCAGGATTACAGGCATCTCCGAGAAATATAACATTCCTCGGACTGCTATTCTCGCCGCATCCTGAGATCCACGCTCAGTGCTATGCGCCGCCACATGTACACACTGAACCTGTCTCTCCAGCAGCATCACCTCACCTTATCTCAAAGCTGTTCTACTCCGTAGTTTCATTTCATCCTTCGTCTCATCCGACGCATTGACAAAAAACTTTTCTTCTTCCTTTCAGGTGTCGAGGAACGCAAGCTCCTGCAGCTCATGGAGACTAATGCCCCTCCAGATCCTTCTTCCCCTTCTCTTCCCTCTGACCCCACCCCTTCTGATCTGACCCCTTGCCATGTATTCACTATATCCGTCGCCTCCGGGCTCACTTCTTTGACCAGGACTCCTCCCCGATCAGTAGACCCATTCATCCGCCTCCAACATTCTCCCCCTACCTGGTCCCCTCCCCCTGGCCTCTTACCCGCTCTTGATCTTTTCATTGAAAACTGTCGGCGAGACATTGGTCATCTCAATTTCTCTGTCCCCCTCACTCACTCTAACCTGTCCCCCTCTGAACTTGAGGCACTCCGTTCTCAGGTCTAGCCCCGAAATGGTCATCAAACCTGCAGACTAGGGTGGTGCTGTTGTTGTATGGTGTACCGACCTCTACCTGGCAGCGAATCAGCGCCAATTCTCAAACACTTCTTTCTACCTCCCTCTGGACCATGACCCCACCACCGAACATCAAGCTACTGTCCACAGGACTGTCACTGACCTCATCTCTTCTGGAAATCTTCCCTCTACAGCTTCCAACCTCATAGTCCCTCAACCCCGGAGAGCCTGCTTCTACCTCCTTCTCAAAATCCACAAACAGGACTGTCCCAGCAGACCCATTGTGTCAGCCTGCTCCTGCCCCACTGAACTTATTTCTTCCTATCTTGACTCTATCTTTTCTCCGCTAGTCCAGTCTCCTCCCACCAACATCCGTGACTCTTCTGACGCCCTACGTCATTTTGACAATTTCCAGTTTCCTGGCCCCAACCGCCTCCTCTTCACTATGGACGTCATCCACAGATGCTGCCAGACCTGTTGAGTATTTCCAGCATTTCTTGTTTTTATTGTATTTATATAGTACCTTTCATAACCCATAGGCATCTCAAAATGTTTTACAGCCAATTTGTGCACAACCTGTATCGTGATAATTGTTCTATTCCAGAAAGCCAGTTGGTGGAGGACAGAACTGTAGCCAATCTTTACTCACTTATTTATTTACAGAGCTACACATTATAAGCATGTATCTCCTAAACCAACAACCACAGTTTTCGTCTGTCTATTTACAGGGAGCTCAAGTGAATGCCCAGTTAATGCCAACTACCTCCATACAATTAAACAAAATTAATATACAATTAATAATGACCAGATAATTTGTTTTTTTGATGTTGATAAATATTGGCCAGGATACCATGGATAATTCCCCTTCTTCAAAATAGAGCTACAGGATCTTTTATGTCCACCTGAGAGAGCAGATGAAGCCTTCGTTTAACAGTACTGCATTGGAACATCAGCCTTGATTGCTATGCTCAAGTCAAGGAGTGGAACTTGAACTCGGAACCTTCTGATTCAGAGGTGAGGGTGTTACCAACTGAGTCACGGCTGATGCATTCAAACCAATTTCAAAACATGGCCAGAGCTTGGCAGGTCATCGCATCATCGATTTAGAAATAACTGCTTACTATAATAGTGGAGGAATGCTTAATGCCGTCATAGCACATTCAATTACCAATTATTTTAATGGAGATGTAAAGAAATGATCATTATTGCCACAGTAATTTCTTTAGGAATTAAGTAGTCTATCCTTCCATTCTGCACAGTGTGATAGAACATGTGAATGTGTTAATTGTGCCAGCTGACATTTGAACAAGGGTATTAACCCGCTTAAAAGTCAATGACAGTATCTCTGTTCTAATTACAATCACAATAATCTGTACAAATATTTTGAAAACCATCAAATTACATATTGAATATAAAGGAAGTCAGGCAGGAGGCAATTGTGTATGTTACTGTTACACTGCATGATTTCACCTCAAAGGAGTGGATATATCAGTGTGCGCATTTATTTCTCTCTCGTTCTTTTGTTTTCCCTTCATGTTAGCTAGTGTGTGGGCCACATGATCTTCCACACCTTCTGCAAAATAGATCACCCGTCTTCCACTACCACTCATTCAGTATTCCCCCAACAAGTAGCGGGAGTAAAGTACAAACAGAGGAACAGGAGGAGGCCATTTAGCTCCTTGAGCCTGTTCTGCCATTCATGGAGATCATGGAAGATCTGCGACCTAACTCCATATTGCTCAATAATTTTGGAGAACAAAAATGTATCAATCTCAGATTTAAAATTTACACCTGATCGAGCATCAATTGCTATGTGGAAGAGAGTTCCAAACCTCGACCACTCTTTGGGTGTAGAGGTGTTTCCTAATTTCACTCCCGAAAAGTCTGGCTCTAATGTTTTGACTATGCCCTCTGGTCCAAGAGTCCCCAGCCAGCGGAAATAACCTCTCTCTATCTATCCTATCTGTGAACTAATAACCTGGAAAATAAAAGGTTTGGGAAACAAAGGACAATGAAGCAGGGAAGAAGAAAATCAGAAATGGGAAAAGGTCTGGGAAGGAGACAGTAGCAAAAGCACATGGATAATTCTTTGCGGAATGCAAGGGCAGCTCTGCAGCCAAAGGGATTCCCATTCTTCTCTCATTCAAGAAATGTTGAGAATTTCAGCATAGTTTTTGTTTTGTTGTTTGTCCCACATGCCCCCTCCCACAGGGGTAATGATTCTATGAGTTCCAGTTACCCTCTAGTACCTCGCCCAGCTGCCCATTTACCATGTGTGAACATAAACAGGGTATCAGCAGGCTTGTCAAAACTGTGGAGGCAGCACAGTGGAAACCGGTTCTGCCCTCACAAGGTCCATATGCTGGCACGTTGCAGATAGAATGTGTGGCACAGAAACAGGTATATGATAGTGTTTATGCTCTACAGGAGCCTCCTCCCACCCCTCTTCATCCAACTCCATCAGCATAACTTTCGATTCCTGTATTCCTCATGTGCTTATTTAACATCCCTTCAACTGTATCTATGTTATTCGCCTCAACTACTCCATGTGGTGGTGAGTTCCACATTCTTAGCACTTTCTGGGCAAAGAAGTTTCTCCTGAATATTCTATTGGAATTATTAGTGTCTACCATTACGAACCCCTTTATAATTATAAAGACCGTTAATTAAGTCACCTTTCAGCTGTCAATTCAAGAATAAAAATACCCATTTATCAGTCAAAACCAATCTAGAGAAAGGCAGCAGATAAATCAGAGACTCGCTAAAAGCCACCAGTCTCCTGGGATCAGTGAGTGAGCTGCCTCATTGCTGGTAACAGAAACTAGAGTATCTCAAAGGGGGCCCTCAACACAGCTCAAACCCAAATGGAGCGTATGCCTGTCAATTCAGATAGAATCATAGAAACCAATCGTATAAAAGAAGGCCATTCTGCCCATGCTGGTTCTTTGAAAGAGCAGTCGTGTTTGGCCCCACATCCCCGCACTTTGTCTGTAACCCTGTAAGCTGCTCATCCTCAAGAACCTGTCCAACATTCCTTTTAAATTATTTATGCAATTCAGCTTACACCACCTTTTCAGATAGAGTGTTCCAGATCCAAAAAACCCAATGAGAAAAGTTCTCCTCAGCTCCCCTCTAGATGTTTTGCCAATGCTTTTAAATTTATGACCTCTGCCAAAGGGAATAGTTTTCACTATCTACTCTATCAAAACCTCCCAGAGCAGTGAGGGGCAAGAGTTCCTAGAGTGTGTTCAGGAAAATTTTTCTACAACAGTATGTTGCTGGTCCAATGAGAAAGGAGGCACTGCTAGACCTGGCAATGAGGTGGGCCAAGTGGATCAAGTATCAGTAGGAGAACATTTAGGGGATAGTGATCATTATATCATAAGGTTTAGGCTGATTATGGAAAAGGACAAAGAGAAATCCAGGGTAAGAATAATTAACTGGGGGAAGGCCAACTTCAATGAGGTAAGAAAGGAGCTGGGGCAATAAATTGGAGTCAAAAGTTGGCAGGAAAACCGGTAGGTGAACAATGGACTACCTTCAAAGAAGACATAGTTCAGGCACAGTCAAGGTATGTTCCCTCAAATGGGAAAAGTAGGGCAAAAAAATCCAGAGCTCCCTGGATGTCAAAAGAGGTAGAGACTAGGATAAAGAAAAAGTGTACTTATGACAGATGCCAGGTAAAAAATACTATTAAGAACCAGGCTGAATATGGAAGGTCCAAAGGGGAGGTGAAAAAGCAAAGAAGAGAAGCAAAGAGAGAGAATGAAAAGAGACTGGCAGCTAGCATTAAAGGAAATCCCAAAGTTTTCTATAGACATATAAATAGTACAAGGGTGGTAAAAGGAGAAGTGGGGCTGATTAGGGACCAGAAGGGGGATTTATACATGGAGGCAGAGGGCATAGCTGAGGTATTAAATGAATACTTTGCATCTGTCTTTACCTAGGAAGAAGATGCAGCCTAGGCAATGTTGAAAGAGGAGGTAATTCAGACACTAGAGGGGTTTAAAATTGATAAAGAGGAAGTATTAGATAGGCTGTCTGTACTTAAAGTGAACAAAGTACCAGGACCAGATGAGATGCATCCAAGGATACTGAGGGAAATGAAGGTGGAAATCGCAGAGGCACTGGTCATCATTTTTCAAGACACGGGGGGTGGTGCCAGAGGACTGTAGAATTGCAAACTTTACACCTTTATTCAAAAAAGGATGTAAAGATAAACCCAGCAACGACAGGCCAGTCAGTTTAACTTTGGTGGTGGAAAAACTTCTAGAAAAAATAATTCGGGACAAAATCAATAGTCACATGGACAAATGCTAGTTAATTAAAGAGGCAGCATGGATTTCTTAAGGGAATATCATGTTTAACTAACTTGCTGGAGTTTTTTTGAGGAGGTAACAGAGAGGGTTCATGAGGGCAATGCTGTTGATGTGGTGTACATGGAATTTCAAAAGGCGCTTGATACAGTGCCACACAACAGACTTGTGAACAAACGTGTAGTTCATGGAATAAAAGGTACAGTAGCAACATGGATACGAAACTGGCTGAGTGACAGGAAACAAAGAGTAGTGGTTCATGGATGTTTTTCGGGTTGGCGGAAGGTTTGTAGTGGAGTTCCCCAGCAATCAGTGTTGGGATCCTTGCTTTTCCTGATTATATATTAATGACCTAGACCTTGGTGTACAGGGCACAATTTCAAAGTTTGAAGATGACACGAAACTTGGAAGCATTGTGAACTGTGAGAAGGATAGTGTAGAACTTCAAAAGGACAGACAAGTTGGTGGAATGGACAGACAGGTGGCAGATGAAGTTCAATGCAGAGAAATGTGAAGTGATTCATTTTAGTGGGAAGAACATGGAGAGACAATATAGAATAAAGGGCACAATTCTAAAGTGGGTGCAGGAGCAGAGGGACCTTGATGTATATGTGCATAAGTCATTGAAGATGGAGGACAGGTCGAGAGACAGATTAATAAAGCACACATTATCCTGGGCTTTATTAATAGGGACATAGAGTACAAGAACAAGGAAGTTGAACTTGTGTAAGACACTTGTTCGGCCTCAGCTGGAGTATTGCGTCCAGTTCTGGGCACCGCACTTGAGGGAAGACATGAGGGCATTGGAGGCAGTACAGAAAAGATTCATGGGAATGGTTCCAGGGATGAGGAATTTTAGTTATGTAGATAGATTGGAGAAGTTAGGACTGTTTTCCTTTGAGAAGGGAAGGCTGAGAGGTCTGAACAGAGTAGATAGAGAGAAACTGTTCCCACTCCTGAGGAGAGAACAAGAGGGCACAGATTTCAAGTATTTGATAACAGAAGCAAAAGTGACATGAGGAAAAACTTCTTCACGCAGCGAGTGGTTAAGGTCTGGAATGCGCTGCCAGAGAACGTGGTGGAGGCAGGTTCAATTGAAGCATTCAAAAGAGAATTAGACAGTTACATGAAAAGGAAGAATGTGCAGAGTTATGGGGAGAAGGCAGGGGAATGGAACTGAGGGAATTGCTGTTTCAGAGAGCCAGTGTGGACACGATGGGCCGAACGGCCTCCTTTTGCACTGTAGCGACTCTGTGATTCTGTGATCTATTAGGTCACCTCTTAATCTTTCCTATTCCAAGGGGAACATTCCTAACTTTTCCAACCTCTCCTTTCAACATCTGTCCAGCAGATTCACTAGACCCAGTTTGATATTGGCACAGTGGTGTACCAGGATGGTCACAAACGTGATTCCTCAACAAAGCACTTAAAGTGCAGCACTGGCAGAGGTCCCAGTGTCAGATGCAAGCCCTGCTCTCTTGACCAAGCAGTAGCGCACACAACACTGGGGGGGGGAAAAGAGAGAGATGATCTTTTCTGCAACACCGAATGTCATCTGAAGCCCAATGTAACTATTTTAATCACGGATGTGAATTCCAGATTAGCCTCCAAGCTTTTCCATCACTTTCTTGGTCTCTGGTTGCAGTTGTACTCACCCTCAGTTAAATTTTTACTGAAATCCATTCTTTCTAAGTTGTTTAACGTAATGGTGAATTTACTGTGCTCCTGCTGCCCCTCGCCTCTTGGTGAAGATGAAGCCTAGGTTGTAAATGGAAAAGCTCAGTTAGTTGCCACTGGTTAAGACACAATGCTTACACAATACAAATACAATACTTGGTCCCAATCACAAACATGCATCACAGTAAACAGCTTAGTAGGTAACCGTTGGGAGTGGAAATATTTTCAATTTGAAGTACTCTTCCTCCCCAAAAACAAGCACCATGACTTTGTAGCCTAAATAGCGTTTTCCCACACAAATGACATTAAACTCAAACTAAAAAGGACACAAATTCAAGTGGCTTCCAATAGACCAGTTTCAGAATAAAAACACAAAGTGCTGGAAATACTCAGTAGGTCTGGCAGCATCTGTGGAGAGAGAAACAGAGTTAATGTTTCAGGTCTGTGACCCTTCTTCAGAACTAGCAACGGTTAGAAATGTAATAGGTTTTGAGCAAATGAAAGGGAGGGTGAAGGGGGAGGGGGGGGGGGGGAAGAAGAACAAAAAGGGAAGGTGTGTGATAAGGCGGAGGGCAGGAAAGATTAAATGACAAAGATGTCAAGGAACAAAAGGCAAAGGGAGTGGTAATAGTTGCATTAAAAGCATTTGCCAAGAGAGAGTGCGAATGACAGAATTATGAACAGCTGTCTGAAAGCAAAAACAGGAAAAACAAGTTTAAGACAGGCACGTGGTTAAAAAAAACACACAATTCAAAATGAAGGTCATGGTCTGAAATTGATGAACTCAATGTTGATGCCAGAAGGCTGTAGAGTGCCTAATCGGAAGATGAGACGCTGGTCCTCGAGCTTGCATTGAGTTTCACTGGAACTCTGCAGCAGGCCAAGGACAGAAAAGCAGTCGTGAGATCAGGGTAGTAAATTAAAATGGCAAGCAACCGGAAGCTCGAAGTCATGCTTGTGGACTGAGCAGAGGTGTGTTCCGCAAAGCAGTCACCCAATCTGTGTTTGGTCTCTGCAATGTAGAGGAGACTGCATTGCGAGCAGCGAATACAGTATACTAAACTGAAAGAAGTACAAGCAAATCGCTGCTTCACGTGGAAGGAGTATTTGGGGCCATGGGATGGTGAGGAGAGTGGAGGTAAAAGGGCAGGTATTATACCTCCTGCAATTGCATGGCAGAGAACAATCCTTTGGATGTGGAGGCTGGTCGGGTGGAAAGTGAGGACAGAGGGAGGGGTCCAGGTGGAGGGAGAATACTGGAGGCGGATGAACGGATCCGCTGGTCGGGGGAAGGACTTCTGCCCAAAGAAGTGAGCCCTGAGGTGACAGAAGAAAAGATCAATGTCATGCTGAGTGCAAAATTCATTGAGGTTGGGGAGGAGGGGGATAAAGCCAAGTCCTTTGCTGAGAACAGACTGTTCAGTATCAGAGAGGGGAAGGTCAGAGAGTATTGTGAATATACAGCAAGGGTTGAGATTAGAAGGGATAAGGGTCAGAGGGAAGTGAAGGGGAAGAAAGATCTGTAGAAGCATTGATACACAGGAGTTGTTGGAGCTTGCGTTCCTTAACAATCATCTACAAGGCACAAGAAGTGTGATGGAATACTCTCCACTTGCCTGGATTAGTGCAGCTCCAACAACACTCAAGAAGCTCAACACCATCCAGGACAAAGCAGCCCGCTTGATTGGCACCCCATCCACCACCTTCAACATTCACTCCCTCCACCACCCATGCATAGTGGCGGCAGTGTGTACCATCTACAAGATGCACTGCAGCAACTCACCAAGGCTCCTCAGACAGCACCTTCCAAACCCGCGACCTCTACCACCTAGAAGGACAAGGGAATCAGATGCATGGGAACAGCACCACCTCCAAGTTCCCCTCCAAGCCACATACCATCCTGACTTGGAACTGCTGTTCCTTCACTGTAGCTGGGTCAAAATACTGGAACTCTCTTCCCAACATGGACTGCAGCAGTTAAGAAAGCAGCTCACCACCATCTTCTCAAGGACAATTAGGGATGGGCAATAAATGCTGGCCTGGCCCAGCTATGCCCACATCCCATGAATGAATAAAAAAAAAAGTTCTCCTTCAACTCCATTCACTGCCTCCAAATAAAAGGTGTTGTTATGGGTATCAGCATGGATCCTAATTATCACAGAATCGTTACAGTGCAGAAGGAGGCCATTCGGTCCATCGTGTCGGCACCAGCTCTCTGAAAGAGCAATTCCCACAGTTCCATTCCCCTGCCTTCTCCCCAAAACCTTGCACATTTTTCCTTTTCATAGAACAGTCTAATTCCCTTTTGAATCCTTCAATTGAACCTGCATCCAACACACTCTCAGGCTGTACATTCCAGACCTTAACCACTCGCTGCGTGAAGAAGTTTTTCCGCTTTTACCGAATACTTTAAATCTGTGCCCTCTCGTTCTCGATCCTTTCACGAGTGGGAACAGTTTCTCTCCATCTACTCTGTCCAGACCCCTCATGATTTTGAATACCTCTATCAAATCACTTCTCAGCCTTCTCTTCTTCAAGGAAAAAGTCCCAACTTCTCCAATCTATCTTCATAACTGAAATTCCTCATCCCTGGAACCATTCTCGTGAATTATTTCTGTACTTTCTCCAATGCCCTCGCGTCTTTCTTCAAGTGCGGTGCCCAGAACTGGACGCAATACTCCAGCTGAGGCCGAACTAGTGTCTTATACAAGATCAATATAACTTCCTTTGCCCCTATGTAGTCTCTGTACTCTATGCCCCTATTAATAAAGCCCAGGATACTGTATGCATTATTAACTGCTCTCTCAACCTATCCTGCCACCTTCAACGACTCATGCACATATACATCTAGGTCCCTCTGTTCCTGCACTCTCTTTGGAATTGTACCCTTTATTCATAGTTTTAGGACAAGGGGTAGCAGATTTAAAACAGAGATGAGGATAAATTACTTCTCTCAAAGGGTCGTGAGTCATAGAGAGATACAGCACTGAAACAGGCCCTTTGGCCCACCGAGTCTGTGCCGACCAACGACCACACATTTATACTAATCCTACATTAATCCCATATCCCCTACCACATCCCCACCATTCTCCTAGTCTATGGAATTCACTACCCCAGAGTGCAGTGGATGCCGCGACATTGAGTAAATTTAAGGAGGAGATAGACAGATTTTTAATTAGTAATGGGTTGAAGGGTTATGGAGAACGGGCAGGAAAGTGGAGTTGAAGGCCAAGATGAGATCAGCCATGATTGTATTGAATGGCGGGGCAGGCTGGAGGGGCTGAACTGCCTACTCCTGCTCCTAGTTCTTATGTTTTATATTGTCTCTCCATGTTCTTCCTACCAAAATGAATCACTTCACATTTCTCTGAATTGAACTTCATCTGCCACCTGTCTGCCCATTCCACCAACTTGTCCATGTCCTTTTGAAGTTCTGCACTATCCTCACAGTTCACAATGTTTCCAAGTTTCATATCATCCGCAAACTTTGAAATTGTGCCCTGTACACCGAGGTCCAGGTCATTAATATATGTCAGGAAATGCAAGGGTCCCAAAACTGATCTCTGGGGAACTCCACGACAAACCTTCCTCCAGCCCAAAAAACAACCATTAACCACTACTCTTTGTTTCCTGTCACTCAGCCAATTTTGTATCCATGATGCTATGATCCCTTTTATTCCATGAGCTACAAGTCTGTTGTGTGGCACTGTATCAAACACCTTTTGAGAGTCCATGTACACCACATCAACAGCATTGCCCTCATCAACCCTCTCTGTTACCTCCTCAAAAAATTCCAGCAAGTTAGTTAAACATGATTTTCCCTTAATAAATCCATGCTGGTTTTCCTTAATTAACTCGCATTTGTCCATGTGAAATTATTTTTCCTAGAAGTTTTCCCACCACCAAAGTTAAACTGACTGGCCTGTAGTTGCTGGGCTTATCTTTATACCCTTTTCTGTACAAGGGTGCAATGTTTGCAATTCTACAATCCTCTGGCACCACCCCGGAGTCTAAGGAAGACTGAAAAATTATGGCCAGTCCCTTTGCGATTTCCACCTTCACTTCCCTCAGTATCCTTGGATGCATCTCATCTGGTCCTGATGCTTTATCCACTTTAAGTACAGACAGCGTAATTAATACTTCCTCTTTATCAATGTTAAACCCCTCTAGTGTCTGAATTATCTCCTCTTTCAACATTGCCAGGGTTGCATCTTCATCCTTAGTAAAGACAGATGCAAAGTATTCATTTAATACCTCAGCTATGCCCTCTGCCTCCATGTGTAAATCCCCTTTCTGGTCCCTAATCATTCCTACTCCTCCTTTTACCACCCTTGTACTATTTATATGCCTACAGAAACTTTGAATTTCCTTTAATGCTAGCTGCCAGTCTCTTTTCATGCTCTCTCTTTGCTTCTTTTATTTGCTTTTTCACTTCCCCTCTGGACCTTCCATATTCAGCCTGGTTCTCAATAGTATTTTCTACCCAGCTTCTGTCATAATGCTTATCTTTGTGGGGTATGTTGAACATTCCTTGTTCCAGTCCTACTCAGGGCCCCCTCCCCCAAATCTACTTCTGCTGCACTGCATCGGTGCCGTTTCCTGCTCTTCCCCAGAACTGGAAAACTTCAACTTTGCTTCCAACTTCCTCCTTTTTCTTACCTTCACATGGTCCATCTCCTACACTTCACTTCTATTCCTCGGTTTTTCTCATTCCGCTTCCGGGGATAGGCTCTCTACTAATATTCATTATAAGCCCACCGATTCCCACAGCTATCTCGCCTACACTTCCTCACACCCAGCCTCTTGTAAGGATTCCATTCCATTCTCAGTTTTTCTGTCTCCGTCACATCTGTCCTGATGATACAACCTTCCACAACAGCATTTCTGATATGTCTTCCTTTTAACTCAACTGAGGAATCCCACCCCGCCCCCCGCCAACTGTGCCTCAGAGGGCCCCTGACTGTGTCGGACCCATTTCCCGCACTTCTGTTCTCACGCCTTCCCCTCCCTCCCAGAAGTGCGATAGCGTTCCCCTTGTCCTGACTTTCCACCCCACCAGCCTCCAAATCCAAAGAATCATCCTCCGCCACCTCCAGCATGATGCCACCACCAAACACATCTTCTCTCCTTCCTGGTCATAATTCCAAAGGGACCACTGCCTCCACGACACCCTGGTCCACTCCTCCATCACTCCCAACACCTCGTCCCCTTCCCACAGCACCTTCGCATGCAATTGCCGGAGGTGTAACACTTGCCCTTTTACCTCGTCTCTCCTCACCATCCAAGGCCCCCAACACTCTTCCCATGTGAAGCAGCGATTTACTTGTACTTCTTTCAATTTAGTATTTGCTGCTCACATTGAACTCAACATTGAGTTCAAAACAACAGCATGCTGAAAACAGCGGAGGCCCTAGAGGAGTATAGAAATTGTAGGAGGGTACTTAAAAAGGTAATTAGGAGAGCAAAGAGGGGGCATGAAAAATCACTGGCAGACAAGATAAAGGAAACACCCAAGGTGTTTTATAAGTATGTTAGGGGCAAGAGGATAACCAGGGAAAAAGTAGGGCCCATTAGGGATCAAAGAGGCAATCTGTGTGTGGAGCCGGAGGACATAGGTGAGGTTTTGAATGATTACTTTTCATCTGTGTTCATTATGGAGAGGGACGATGTAGGTGTAGTGATCAGGGAGGGGGATTGTGATATACTTGATCAAATTAGCATTGAAAGGGAGGAAGTATTAGCTGTATTAGCGGGGTTAAAAGTGGATAAATCCCCAGCCCCAGATGAGATGTATCCCAGGCTGCTGTGTGAGGCAAGGGAGGAGATAGCGGGGGCTCTGACACAAATTTTCAAATCCTCTCTGTCCAGAGGAGAGGTACCAGAGGATTGGAGGACAGCGAATGTGGTACCATTATTCAAGAAGGGTAGCAGGGATGAACCAGGTAATTACAAGTCGGTGAGTCTAACATCAGTGGTAGGGAAATTATTGGAACAAATTCTGAGAGACAGGATTAATCTCCACTTGGAGAGGTAGGGATTAATCTGAGATAGTCAGCATGGCTTTGTCAGGGGGAGATCGTGTCTAACAAACTTGATTGAATTTTTCGAAGTGGTGACTAGATGTGTAGTTGAGGGTAAAACAGTTGATGTAGTCTACATGACTTCAGTAAGGCTTTTGATAAGGTCCCGCATGGGAGATTGGTCAAGAAGTTAACAGCCCATGGGATCCAGGGTAATTTGGCAAATTGGATTCAAAATTGGCTTAGTGGCAGGAGGCAGAGGGTAATGGTCGAGGGATGTTAATGCAATGGGGTACCGCAGGGATCGGTGCTAGGACCCTTACTGTTTGTAGTGTACATTAATGATTTGGACGTAAATATAGAAGGTATGATCAGTAAGTTCACAGATGACATAAAAATTGGTGGCGTCGTTAATAGTGAGGAGGAAAGCCTTAGATTGCAGGACGATATAGATGGGCTGGTAAGATGGGCGGAGCAGTGGCAAATGGAGTTTAATCCTGACAAGAGTGAGGTGATGCACTTTGGGAGGTCTAACAAGGCAATGGAATATACAATGGATGGTAGGACCCTAGGGAGTACAGAGGGTCAGAGGGACCTTGGGGTTCTTGTCCATAGATCACTGAAGGCAGCAGGACAGGTAGATAAGGTGGTTAGGAAGGCACACGGGATACTTGCCGTTATTAGCCAAGGCATAGAATATAAGAGCAGGGTGGTTATGATGGAGCTGTATAAAACGCTAGTTAGGCCACAGCTGGAGTACTGTGTATAGTTCTGGTCACCACACTATGGAAGGATGTGATTGCAATGGAGAGGGTGCAGACGAGATTCACCAGGATGTTGCCTGGGCTGGAGCATTTCAGCTATGAAGAGAGACTGTATAGGCTGGGGTTGTTTCCTTGGAGCAGAGAAGGCTCGGGGGGACCTGATTGAGGAACACAAAATTATGAGGGGCATTGATAGGATAGATAGGAAGAAACTTTTTTCCTTAGCGGTGGGGTCTATAACTAGGGGGCATAGATTTAAGGTAAGGGGAAGCAGGTTTAGAGGGGATTTGAGGAAGAATTTTTTCACCCAGACGGTGGTTGGAATTTGGAACACACTGCCTGAAAGGGTGGTAGAGGCAGGAACACTCACGACATTCAAGAAGTATTTAGGTGAGCACTTGAAACACCATAACATACAAGGCTATGGGCCAAGTGCGGGGAAAAGCGATTAGTTAGGACGGGTGCCTGATGGTCGGTGCAGGCGTGTTGGGCCGAAGGGCCTGTTTCTGTGCTGTAAAACTCCATGACTTTGACAATATCAGGCCATGACTCCCATTTTGATTGTGTGTTTTTTTTCTAAACTATGTGCCTGTCTTAAACTTGTTTTTCAAGTTTTTGCTTTCAGACAGAGCTGTTCATTTTTCTGCCATTAACACTCTCTGTCCAAATACTTTGTCTTTTACTACAACTATTAACACTCCCTTTTGTTCCATGACTCTGTCATTTAATCTCTCCTGCCCTCTACTCCATCACAGACCTTCCTTTTATTCTTCTTCCTCCCCTCCTCCCTTTCACTTAATCAAAACCTGTTACATTTCTAACTTTTGCCAGTTCTTCTAAAAGATCATCGAACTGGAATGTTAACTCTGTTTCTCTCTCCACAGACGCTGCCAGACCTGCTGAGTATATTTCAGGTTTCCAGCATTTGCAGTATTGTGCTTTTATATTAGACCAGTCTCATGTCAGGGTTAATAGAAGCCAGTTAGATAGTTCCCCAGAAATGGCATCTTCCTCCTGAAAATATGAATTCACTAGAACCAGGAATATAACAGAGAAGGCAAGACATTTCTTTTACAATTACCCAGCGGTTTAACAGTTGGGAGGAGAAAGGGATGGGGAAAAGGGAGAACAAGTAAAGGCCGGCTCGGGTCTGCAAATGAAAACTGACCCAAGCCCAACAGAATCACATCTGGCCCGAGCCCGACCCGGCCAGAGTCCTTTCACTTTTTCCCGCACCCAATCTGACCTGACCACCGGAATATAATCAACTTTATTGAAGAGGTTGTGCTCTACCTTGGAATGGAATCGCTCACTGCAGACTAGTGTGGAGTGTTTCCCGCCTTGACGTTATAGCTGTCGCTGTGTCCAAACCAGCCCGACCCGGCCCGAGCCCGAATGCCAGACTCGAAAAAGCGACCCGACCCGAGCTCGACACTTGTCGTCGGGTCCCGTCGGGCCCGGGTCGGGTAGCCATGTTCTAAGAGGAAGGGCGGAAGTGCCTACTGACGGTATCTGGTTATCCACTTATCTCGTCCTTTAAAAGTAAAATGCACTATTCCCTAGACACATCACACATTACAGCACTGTGAAGTGGTTTAAAGCTTAATTTTCCATGTTGCACAACATGTAAGGTTTAAGAATCATGTGACAAGTGACAAGTGGGGGAAAAAAAGCGTTAAAGTGAAGTTGTTAATTCATAGTCTAACGAGGCTCTGCAAAACGTTAAAGGCAGTTTAAAATTTCTCACTGAAGTACTGAGGATTCCTCATCTCCAACCATCCCCACACTGAAATAACACTGCACAAAAGGAGTTATATTATTTTGTACAGTTCTATTGGACTGCAGTTGATCTTTAAATCATTCTCTGCTGTAGTAGTCTGCATACACTTTGTACTTCAAAGAGACTAATTAAAGGAAAGGAGATGAGCAATCCGACATACAAGCACAAGAATAATCAGAAAATGCTGGAATACTCAGCAGGTCAAGGAACATCCGTGGATAGAGAAAGAGACTTAACGCTTCAGGTCAATGACCAAGCAAGTACAGAGGCAAGCGAAGGGAGGAGGGGGAAAAGGAAAAAAGGGAGGCCTCTGATAGGACGGAAGGCAGGCGTGATTTTTTCCCCCCCAATTGTCACTGATCATGACCATCCCCCTTTTGCCTTGCACCATCATCCCATTTGTCATTTAATCTCTCCTGCCTCCCACCATGAAAAGGAAAACAAACTTGCTTTTCTACAACTCCCTCCATGATCTCAGGACATCCCAAAGTGCTTTACAGCCAAAGAAGTACCTTTGAAGTGTAGTCACTGTTGTGATACAGAAAACTCCTACCACAGACCTTTCTGTTTGTTCTTTTCAACCCTCCCCTCCTTTCCCTGCCTCAATACCTAATTAACATGTTACCTCTCTAACGTTTTCCACTTCTGATGAAAGATCATCGACCTGAAACATTGGGCTAGATTTTGCGGTCATTGGTGAAGCACGGCACTCGCCACTGACCTCAAAGAAAGCTGCCCACAAAGATCTTCCGATCTCAGTGGCACGCACTTCCTTGTGCCCGATGCCAGCTTAATTCTGATGCTAACACAAGGAGATCTCCAGGGTGCAGCAGGAGTAATGTCAGCAAGTAGGTTAAGCAACTAATCACACTGAAGTATTCTCACAGACAGCAAAGCAGGAAGTTTAAAGCACTGAATCCCTTCATTTTGAATTTAAATTTTCAGATGACAAAATAAATGATGATTAGATTTAGATAGAAGCTAAGATGAGGACAAATAAACTTTAAAAAAACTTTAAAATATGGAAATTACCATAAAGGAGAAATTTGTTATACCACAAATATAATTTGTTCCAGCAACAGTAAGGATATTAAGCAGTAATTATGAAGTTAGTACGCCATTAAGAACCCTGCTACTCATTTACAAGTATTTTTGCAGTGGAACAAAACATAAAAGTGGGCGTTTTCATCAATTCACTGATTGCATTGGGATTGCAGTCAATGGGGACCCCCAACAGTGCACCCTTTAGAGGAACGTAGAATCACTGACAGCGATTCCTGGATTTCTGGGTTAAACTGCACGTGTGCGGTCTCCTGAAGTTGCAGTGAGTTTCAGTGGAACAATGACGGCAAATGTTCACAGCTTCACCGCCAGTACCACTGCAAAATCTGGGCCATTAACTCAGCTTCTCTCGCCACAGTTGCTGCCTGCCCTTCCATTTTCTGTTAACATTTCAGATTTCCAGCATCCGCAGTATTTCGCTTTTATATAAAGACGTATATGTGCCTGCAGCGCATGTTTCTCCAGACTCAGGTAGCTCTGCATCAGCTCCTAGGCTGCTCCAAAGCCAATGGATGGAAACACAACAGGACTTGGCGACAGTGGTCTCAAGGAGTGAAATAGAGTCAAGGAGATGCTAAATTCTAGGTCTCTGTTGGGATGCAAAATTTGTCATTTTAATAAATGTATTTTAAATTTTTTGAAAAGACTATTAAGAAATACTTTGAACAGCCAGGAGTGCCTCCAGATTGTCCTTCCTCCATGTGGACATTCCTTCCCCTTTTAAGTCAATGCCCGATACATTCTGGAGATTTCCAATTTACTAGGCAACAAGCTAATGTAAGGATCAGCTAAAACTACAGGTAGAAAACACAAGGAGACAACACCTTGCTCACTTACTTTTGGGAATGCTCTTCTACGCTGCATCCGGGCTATGGCCTGTAGGCTGAGATGCCCATTTTTACTGAGGGCTAATATACTGAGGTGGGATGAAAGAAGGCAATAGCAGTAAGAAGGGAAAAAAATGAAAAAAAAGAGAGGAAAAAGTTAAAAACACCATGAGGTTGGGTGAGAAAAAGAAAACAGTTGAGGAAAAAAAAAACAATTTTTTTTGTACATGCATTAAGCAACAAGAATGTTCGATTTTTCTTTCCAAAACAAAAATCTGGAGTGTTAGCCTCATTCTGTAACGAAACCGATTGAAATTAAAGTTACTTATAAAATACTCACCGTGCCAAAAATTTCAAGTTTTCATCAAAATTAATTATAAAATCACCAAATGAAAATATGGGAAAGAAACTATTCAATTTGAAAACGATTTCAGTTTTTCTTTAAATGTAACATGTGGGGTGAAAAAAACGCCAGGCCATTAATCTGCAGTGCCCTGGAGAAATGAGATAAAACGTTATCTGTTTAACAGTCAGACTGTTTCGCGTGGCAGCTGGTTGGAGAAAGGTGCACGCCAAGTGTTGTCTTACACTTTCGAAAGGACGTCAGGGCTTTGGTGAGGGCACAGAGGAGATATACTGGAATCGTACGAGGAATGAGAGAATTCAGTTATGTGGAGAGACTAAAGAAGCGGAGATTGTTCTCCGAGTAAAGGAGGCTAGGGAGAGATTTAATGTGGGGGGGTGTTCAAAATTATGAGGAGTTGTGACTCTGCAGAACCAATGTTCTCAATATGCAGTAATTGGTGCATGAACACTGATGGGCACCAATATGATTTTTCCTAAATCCCTGAGGCAATTCATGCACAAACACATTAAATTCTTTTGAGTTTATTAAGCACTAATTGAAAGGTGAACATGCAAATTTCCTCATGGTTGATTTGCCAACTCACATCACATTACTGATACCACAGAAGTGTGAAAGCAGTGAAAAATGTGACAAAGGTCCATTATAGAACAGAAAAAGATGTTGTGAAGTGTGACTCAATGGGCACAGTCCATGCAACAGTACAGGTGCAAGTCTTCCTTATGATGGAGATGGAGATCCAAGGCCATAGGTGAAGGGCCAGCATGGTCCATTATCACTGCCTAATAGTTATACCTATAGCCTTGATATGGTTCTCCAGACCTCGACCAGAAATTGATTGAACTGCCCTACAAAAGAGCAATTTCAATACTGCACCATCAGTAATGGTGACAGGAACGATGGCATTCAGATTTTATGTCACAGGCTGTTGTGCAATGGAAGGACGTCTCTCGAGGATCAGTTTGCAGTTCATTGCTGCATTAACTAGGTCACACGTCCCCTGTTTCAACATACTATTGATTGCATTAGAATCAGTACTCTATGCAGCAGTGAGAGGATGACAAGTTTTCTGACTATGCTGTGATAGTCACTGGGTACAAACACCTTCAATTGTATCTGGGGAGCTTCCAAGGACCTGTGCAACATCTTATACCGTTCACCAACAGAAAAGGATTTTGTTTCATGTCCATCCAAATGATCTGCTACCAGATGGTAGCAGAGCTGTAATGCTATTGTACTAGTAGTCCAGAGGCCTGGACTAATGCTTTAGTGATGAGAGTTCAAATCTCACCACAGCAGCTGGTGGAATTTAAATTCAATTAATTAATAAATCTGGAATCAAATGCTACTCTCATTATTAATGACCATGAAACTACTGGATTGTTGTAAAAATATATCTGGTTCACTAATGTCTTTCGGGAAGGAAATCTGCCGTCCTTACCTGGTCTGGCCTACATGTGACTCCAGACCCACAGCAATGTGGTTGACTCTTAACTGCCCTCTGAAATGGCCCAGCAAGCCACTCAGTTCAAGGGAAATTAGGGATGGGCAATAAATGCAGGCCTTGACAGCGACTCTCACATTCCAAGAATGCATTTAAAATAAAACATAATGCATATGAATGTAAGGTTTCCAGGAAACAGTATTTTTTTTTTATTCGTTCAAGGAATGTGGACATCGCTGGCTAGACCAGCATATATTGTCCATCCTTAATTGCCCTTGAGAAAGTGGTGGTGAGCTGCTTCTTGAACCGCTGCAGTCCTTGAGGTTTAGGTACATCAGCAGTGCCGTTAGGAAGGGAGTTCCAGGATTTTGACCCAGCGATAGTGAAGGAACGGCCATATAATTCCAAGTCAAGATGGTGTGTGGCTTAGAGGAGAACTTGCAGGTGGTGGTATTCCCAAGCATCTGCTGCTCTTGCCCTTCGAGGTGCTAGAGGTCATGGGTTTGGAAGCTGCTGTCGAAGGAGCCTTGATGACAGCTACAGTGCATCTTGTAGATGGTACACACTGCTGCCACTGTGCGTCGGTGGTGGAGGGAGTGAATGCTGAAGGTGGTGGATGGCGTGCCAATCAAACGGGCTGCTTTGTCCTGGATGGTGTCTAGCTTCTTCAGTGTTGTTGGAGCTGCACCCATCCAGGAAAGTGGAGAGTATTCCAACACACTCTTGACTTGTGCCTTGCAGATGGTGGACAGGCACTGGGGAGACAAGAGGTGAGATACTCGCCGCAAAATTCCCAGCTTCTGACCTGCTCTTGTAGCCACAGTATTTATATGGCTACTCCAGTTCAGTTTCTGGTGACCCCCAAGGAGGTTGGTACTGGGGGATTCAGTAATGGAAATGCCATTGAACGTCAAGGGGAGATGGTTCGATTCTCTCTTGTTTGAGACGGTCATTGCCTGGCACTTGTGTGGTGCGAATGTTACTTGCCACTTATTAGCCTAAGCTTGGATGTTGTCCAGATCTTGCTGCATATGGACATGGGCTGCTTCAGTATCTGAGGAGTCATGAATGGTGCTGAACATTGTGCAGTCATCAGCGAACATCCCCACTTCTAGTCATTGAGAGATACAGCACTGAAACAGGCCCTTTGGCCCACCGAGTCTGTGCTGACCAACAACCACCCATTTATACTAACCCTACATTAATCCCATATTCCCTATCACATTCCCACCATTCTCCTACCACCTACCTACACTAGGGGAAATTTACAATGGCTAATTTACCTATCAACCTGCAAGTCTTCGGCTGTGGGAGGAAACTGGAGCACCCGGCGGAAACCCACGCGGTCACAGGGAGAACTTGCAAACTCCACATAGGCAGTACCCAGAACTGTCGCTGGAGCTGTGAGGCTGCAGTGCTAACCACTGCGCCACTTCTGACCTTATGATGGCAAGAAGGTCATTGATGAAGCTGTTGCAGATGGTTGGGCCTAGGACACTAGCGTGAGGAACTTCTGCAGTGAAATCCTGGGACTCAGATGACTGACCTTCAACAACCACAACCATCTTTCTTTGCGCTAGGTATGACTCCAACTAGCGGAGAGTTTTCCCCCGATTCCAGTTTTGCTCCAGTTTTGCTAGGGCTCCTCGATGCCATACTCTGTCAAATGCTGCTTTGATATTAAGGGCAGTCACGATCACCTCACCTCTAGAGTTCAGCTCTTTTATCCATGTTTGGACAAAGGCTGTAATGAGGTTAGGAGTAGAGTGGCCCCGGCGGAATCCAAACTGAGCAGGTTATTGTTGAGCAAATGCCACTTGACAGCACTGTCGTGACCCCTTCCATCATAGTGCACAAATCTTGAGAATCGCAGGTTCCAGGGTGTAGAGAAATGGAACATTTTATATCTCAAGAGGTATGGGTTACCTGCTCAAGGTACAGCTCATGACATAGCTACTCAATCTCCATACCATCCAGGAAACAGCAAAGCCCATTCAGGAATTAGGAACTTCAAGCAGAGACATCTTACAATAAAACAATGGCTCCAGTGAATTGTCTGCACTGCAATGAGATGTCATGATAGTGGCATCCTGAACCCTATGCAACATAGGATACATTCACTGAAGGTGAAGAGCAATGAAAGGTCATCAACCTGATATGTTTAGCCAGTTCCTCTCTCCACAGATACTGCCTGACCTATTTCCACCAACCCCTGTTTGTATTTCAGATTTCCAGCATCTGTAGAATTTTGTTTTTGAAGTTATGTTGATCTTGTCTTGAACCTTTGTTAGACCACACTTGGAGTACTATCAATAGATCTGGCCTCCATATCATAAAAAGGAATATCGAGGCACTGGGGAAGGTGCAAAAAATATTTACTAGAACGATACCAGAACTGAGAGGTTATACCCATCAGGAAAGATTGAACAGGCTGGGGCTCTTTTCTCTAGAAAGCAGACATAGGGAAGATGTTTCCACTTGCGAGCAAGACCAGAACTAGGGGCCATAAATATAAGATAGTCACTAATCAGTTCAACGGGAATTCATGAGAAACTTCTTTAGTCAGAGACTGGTTAGAATATGGAACTCACCACCACAAGGAGCAGTGAGGCGAATATTCTAAATGCATTTAAAGGCAATCTAGATAAATACATGAAGATGAAAGGAATAGGTTATGTCGATGGGGTTAGATGGAGAGAAGGCTCGCATGGAGCATAAACACCGCCATGAACCAGTTGGGCTGAATGGCCCATTTCTGTGCTATAAATACTTGCTAATCTTTAACTCCACTTTAATGCATTACCTATGTTATAAAAGGAACTTCATCCCCAGTTGGTTTAGGAGTCGTTGATGGTGAATTAGAGAGCTGTGCGATATCGTCAGAGTTAGTAAATATCAATACACCCTTTTCCCTCCTGCTTTTTACTTTCAATTTGAAAACAACATCGATTGACTCCTGGCCGCTTGCCACCACATACCTGATATGCCACTAGTGGGAATCAGACCAAACTGCAACTGACAGTGGAGCTGTTTTTTGGGCGTTTACCAAAGTCCATTCACAGGGGAAGAAAAGGTCCACCTAACTAGGGTTCAACTCTAGTTCCGAGTTAGATTTGACTAGAAGCCACACATGCACGCTTGTAACTTACATGCGTTTGTTTCATGACCCCTGACCTTTCGAGGTCAGGGTTCTCTCTCCCCGGTGCTGCCTTGCTCTGATGCCCTTCGGAATGAGGATTGGTGGGAAATGAAGCACTGAGAGATCCATAACTGCTCCTCTCTTCCTCCACCTCCTCTACTTTCACCTGGTCATGGACCATAATCAAGTTTCCATTCACTTCCATGCAACGAGAAGCCGGTTGTCGTGTGGACATTCTGCAGGATGAGGAGAGGGAGAGGAAGCAAAAGATTTAACATTAGTTTAATTTTTGACTGAACCCTTAAAGCTCAAACCAGAAATGAAACCTGGTAAAAAGTCAACCAAACGATTGAATCTGAGAAGGAGGGGTGTGGGGTATCAGTCTCCCCACGTGCACAGAGGAAAGGGGAAGGGGTTATATAATTTAAGGAGTCTATCACACACATTTGGAATAACTGGGTCTCTCGAATGGTGCACTAAAAAGGTGGCGGTTCGCCTTTAAACCTCTACAAACCCCAACAGCTAAAGCAACAAAACACTTCTTTATCTAACTCCACAGGCATTACCAGAATTCTTTTGGAGCCGATGTTTCTAAAAGCGAGAGGCCGTCCACAAGAAAGAGTGCGAAATGGATTTTTGCTGGGAACACACAAGCCCATTCTGCACTCAACAAAAGGAAATATTGGATTCATCTCTTCACAGATGACAGAGACCACATGATTTTCTTTAAGCAAACGGTGTGGGGGGTGCGGAAATCGAATGTGCAAAAAGATTTCTGGCGATAACAATATCACTGCAAAGAAAAAGTAACTCAAATAATTCAACCTACAAGTCAAACAGTTCTACACAAAGTGGCAGTTAGAGGAGCTTCAAACAAAAAGGTAGTGAACCAACAGAATCTATTTTGTAATGGAAAGGGAACGGAGAGAACTGGGAACGAAAGGAAGTGGAACAATGGGCGTCTGGACAAAAGAAATCAAACAAAAGGGAAATGTGACAAGGGGACAATGGCATACAGTTTGCTCCGTCATTCCTGCTTTCATGGCAGGTTTATCTCTCTTTCCTTCCCTTCCCAAAGCCTCCTGTTTGGATTTCATCATATCTCGTTTCCTTTCAACAGATTTCTTTGTCCGCTGGACTGGATTTAATCTGTGATTGAGTTAATGTGAGTTTTAATTTAAGCTCTTGTGTGAGTCAACAGCAACCACAGAATTGAAGGCAACCATTAACTCTTTCAGTGCTGAATCATCTCGTTGTGTTCAAGATTATGGAACACATATCGGAAAAGCAATTCCTCAACATGCCACATCCCCTGGCCTCTTTCAGGCTTTTTAATATTTCTCCCAGTGAATGAAGTGTCTGTTTTGACTGTTTTCCCACATTTTTGCTATCTGCTGGAGCTTTTGTGATCTACTTCTGCCCAAGCTCTGCAATTCCCCTCTCTAAGCCTCTCAAGTCCTTAAAATCTACCTGCCTCTTTATCCATTCTATCATCTCCTCTTGTGGCCTGGTGTCAAATGTTGTTTGACAATCACTCCTGCGACATGCCTTGGGCATATTACTGTATTAAAGGCACTATATAAATAAAGTCTCTAAAAGCGGAATACATTTGGCTGCAAAACTCTACACTCGTGCATTTTGCAAAAATACCGCAGAGTTTCAAACTGGTGTCTGCACCACATTGCAACAGGCATTAAAAACATCACAATAGAGAGAGTCAATGAACATGCATTCATCAGGATGTCTCAGACACATGAAGTGCTAAGGATTAATTGTTACAGAAAAGCAGCAGCCAACTGACACAAACAGCAATGAGATAAATGACCAGTAATCTGCTTTGGTGATGTTGGTTGAGGAATAAATGGTGGTCAAGAAACCAAGAGAACTTCCCTTGCTCTTAAAACATAAGAAATAGGAGTTGGAGTCGGCCATTTGGTGCTGAGCCTGCTCCGTCATTCAACAAGTTCACAGCTCATATTCTACCTCAACTCCACCTTCCCACAATATCCCCATATCCCTTAATACCTAGAAATCGATGATTGCTCTGTCTTGAATATACTCGACAACTGAGTATCCACAGCTCTCTGGCATAGAGAAGATTTACAACTCTTTCAGGAAAGAAATTTCTCCTCATCTCAATCCAAGATGGCCAACCCCTTATTCTGAGACTGTGACCCCATGTTATAGATTCCCCAGACAGTGGAAAAAAAATTTCTGCGTCTACCCCGTCAAGTCCCTTAAGAATTTTATACGTCTCAATTAGATCACGTCTCATTGTTCGAAACTCTAGGGAATGTAAGCCTAGTCTACTCAATCTCTCCTCATAGGATAATCCTCTCATCCCAGGAATCAGTCCGGTGAACCTTCGTTGCACTCCCTCTCGGGCAAGTATGTCCTTTTTTGGGTAAGGAGACCAAAACTGCGCACAGAACTCCACGTGTGACATCACTAGTGCCACGTATAATTGCAGTAAGATTTCTTTACTCTTATACTCCAATCCCAAATATACCATTTGCCTTCCTCTTCTTTGAATAGTGTCATGGGATGTTTTATGCTCACCTGAAAGAGCAGACTGTGCCTCAGTTTAACATCTCAGTCAAAAGATGTCACCTCTAACAGTGCAGCACTCTCTCAATACTGCACTAAAGTGTCAGCCTGGGTTATTTGCTCAAGTCTCTGGACCGGGCCTTGAATCTGCAACCTCCTGACTGAAGTGAGAGTGCTACCACCCGGACAACACAAAGAACATGTTAAGGTAGCAAAAGCCAATTGAACATTAAAAAAAAAATTGCAGCTAATTCCAGTAACCAAGATAGGAACAGCTTGTCTCTCTAGTTTGCATTCTACCATCCTGGTGGTAAGAACGTGGACAAGCCCATAGACTCTTGTGTGATTTTGATCCAATGTGTGCAGGATTCCAAGAACTGAAGTGTTGCCTCTATCTCTGCTGTAGAGCATTACCATTGAAAATCCAATATATTTGTCTTATGTGAAGAGCACCATCATGATGTAGTTTGCAAAGCAGCCTGACAGCACCTAAACAATTTCTAAAAGAGATGCAAACTAAGAATTATACAAGCTACAAAATCAGACTCCAAGCTATTGAAGCAGCTCATCCATTGTGTGCCTGACATGTTGATTTTGATGTTCTTTAGGGAAGGGCTACTGGATTCCTTTAGAATCATTGAATCCTTTAATATGTTGTGGAAGAGCAACATGCTGGGTGAGTTTACAAGGACAATGATTCCAAGGTTGGGGGCGGGGGGTGGTTGTTGGGAAGTAGGGTGCAGGTGACAATCATCCAAATGTTGGGAGGGAGGAGAGCCGAGCTCAACAGAGGGGCTGCATTTATCCAGCAGAAGCAGTTGAACATTCTCCAACAATACAAGATTTCTCTCTTTCCGTGGACAATGCAAAACCTGAAATCAGCTTGAAGATGAGCTGTGACACCAGACGAAGGATATGGCGGTAGTGATGGCCGACAGACTGAAAGGGAATGAACTGGAATTCAGTCTAGAGTGATGGCATCAAAATCCTCTCCCTTTATGGCGCAGGAACACGACATGAAATCAGGCAGTGTCAAACCAGTTGCTAGTGAGAAAGAGCGCAAATCACAAAGCTGCCCATCATTTTGCAGTAATTAGCAATCTCCCTCACACAGGCGATAATAGCAACTTGTGTGGGAACCGTCACATTAGTGCAGCAGTAATAGCAAGGCAAACACCGTGGCGCACAGTTAAGGTAAAACCAAGCCATATTAAAGGTTTGGAGGAAACATAAGGAGCCACATAAGGTGCTCAAAATCATGAGGGATCTGAACAGAGTAGACAGACAGAAACTGTTTCCATTGGTGGAAGGGTCGAGAACCAGAGGACGCCAACTTAAGATGATTGGCAAAAGGTGCAATACCAACATGAGGTAAACCTATTTTACCCAGTGAGTGGTTAGGATCTGGAATGCACTGCCTGAGAGTGTGGTGGAAGCCTTCAAAGGAGAACTGAATAATTATCTGAATAGAAAAAATTTGCAGGGCTATGGGGAAAAGGTGGGGGAGTGGGACTAGGTGAGTAGCTTTTACAGAGAGCCGGAATAGACATGATGGGTCAGATGGCTTCCTTCTGTGTTGTTACCATCCTATTATTCTCGATATGATTCTATTCTTCAGTATTATTTCATGCCGACAAACACAAGGAATGTGGAACTCGCTACCACACGGGGTAGTTAAGGCAAGGTGATTTGGTGCTTTTAGGGGCAAGTTGGATGAGAGGAAAAAGGAACAGAAGGATATGCTGATAGGATGAGATAAAGTAGGATGGGAGGAGGCTCGTGCGGAGCTTAAACACAAACATAGTCTAGTTGGACCGAATGGCCTGATTCTGTGCTGTAACTGCTTTGTAATTCTATGTCCTTCATCCCAACGAACACAAAACTCAATCCCTCCCAAATTCAGAACAGTATAACTTGATTCCCCCCAACCCCCACCACTGCCAAAAGGAACAAAGGGCGGAGTGCTCAGGAATATAACTGACAAGGAGCTTCCTTAAGCAGAGGTACAGGAAAATTCATGGAACGACTAAGTGGGAGAAAAGAAAAGTTTAAAGAAAGACTTGCATTGATAACCTTTCACAACCACATTCCAAAGCACTTTACAACCAGTAGAGTACTTTTGAAGTGTAGTCACTGTTGTAATGCAGGAAACACAGAAGTCAATCAAAGCTCCCACCCATAACGACCAGATAATCTGTTTTTGTGATGTTGATTGAGGGATAAATGCTGGCCAGGACCCCATGGATAACTCCCCTGCTCTCCTTTGAGATAGTGCCATCGGATCTTTTACATCCACCTGACAGCACAGACAGGACCTCAGTTTAACGTCTCATCTGAAAGGCGGCACCTCCAACAGTACCGCAGTCCCTCAGCACTGCACTGGAGTGTCAGGCTCGATTTTTGTTCTCAAGTCCTGCAGTGGATCTTGAACTCAGAACCTTCTCTGCGGCTGAAGAGAAAAGGGTTCTTTGCCAATGATCGCTTAACTCGTGTAAAAGGGGAGCTTACTCTCAATCAGGGGCACACTAAACTAATTGAGAAAGTGGGAAATTTCCCGAATACCCCCACCCCCAAACAGCTCTGTAACACTGCATTATCGGCACCTCCCCACCACGGGCAGAAGGGTCAAGTTTGTTTATATCCATTCTTTGAATAGTAAACCAAAGCCTCATTTGCCTGTTCTGATTGGTGTTAAAAATCTCATGCCACTTTCCAGTAGACGTACTGGAAGATCCCCCGCTGTGTTCATCCCTGGATAGCATTCCCTAGTCAACCAACAGAGCCAAAAACAGTTCAACCAGCCGGTCACCTCAATGCTGTTTGTGGGGGCTTGTTGGCATCCTTTGGTTATCTATATAAGACCATGGATTTTCTACAAAAATTGTGTTGAAACATTTGGCAAATGTAACAAGTTGCTAAATAAATATAAGCCTTTTTTTTAAAAAAGCAGAATGACCCAGTTGGGATTCAAAATTGGGTGTTACACAGGGACCTTTTGAACATTAAGATTCCAAATAGACTTGATGAATCCTGAGAGAAAAGAGACCTAGAATTCAAGGCCCCTACTCCAAGAAATAAGGTACTGGTGACCATATTAGCGATAATATGGTCTCTGTGCCTAACATACGAGCTTTGTAATGAAAGCTCAGGGCTGACAATATGCTATCAATCCTTTGTGAGCACCAAACAAAACAAACAAAGAGCAGGAGAGGGGAATTTGGCAAGAAAATACAATAGTTTCTCTCTCATACCCAGAACTTCCATTCAGCAACGGACAATCAGGCATTGTCAGGGAAGCAAGAAAAGATGGTCTTCAGAAATGGACTGAAACAGAGGGTCTGTTCTGTGCACTCAGTAAGAAACTCATCAATACTCTGAAAGCTCCTTTAGAAGAGCAGCCAGCCAATCTTCGGCCCAGAGGAGCAAATTGAAGAGAGACTCGCGTTCCCAGTTGACTGTGCTCATTTTAGCCAATGGGATAAATGGAAGTTCCAATCTCTGGAATTGCCAGCAGCTGGAGGCCATGAAATCATTTTATTAGAACTGCACCCATCAGAAGCTGCTAACTCCATTACAGAATCTGCCTGGGCTCCCCACGAATAATCTCTTAAGGTCGGCAGTGCAATTCCAGCATTTCGAAATGAGGGGTGCCTGTTTCAACAAGTTACAATAGGTGTACATTTTCATGACTGATCAGCAAAAAGGGTTAGGCTGGCAAAGGATGGTATTTAAAAACAAAACAAACACACACACATCCACCCATCCTCTTTTATAAACAGTAACTAACTTACATTTCGCATGATTGAAAGCATCCACGTCACCATCTGACCGCATTTTTGAGCATCTCTTGCAAATTCCTTGTGACTATGAATCATGAAGAGAAATCTCCTATGATGCTCTCTGTGCAATCACACCTTTGCAAGACACTCTCAGAAAAAAAAAATCCTCATTGTAACAGACAGACTTGATAAGGTTCTTATCATGATGGAGCCTTTGGCCTGGTCTTGGTAAACTCACAGATTTCCAAAGGCAAGTTCATAATCTCAGCCAGGTGGCTGCAGAATAGAGGAGGAAAAACCAAGTCAAACTCTTTCCACATGATGGGACAATAAACAATATGGAGTTAATCTGACAGACAGAAAAACAACAAAGGCAGAGTAAAACAAGAACATTGTTGTAGATTATTTGAAAATGGGTGGAAAATGTTTTTACTTCACCCCACTGACACATGGAACGTTCCTTAGGGAAAAAGGGGAAGGTTACACTTCAGCAAGGTCATCATTTTGGTACAGTCCAAAACAACAACTTGCATTTGTATAGAACATTTAGCAGAGTAAAAAGGTCCCAAAGCATTTCACAAGAGTGTATCAGCAAAATTCGACACCGAGCCACATAAGATCATATTAGGACAGATAACCAAAAGGTTGTTCAAAGAGGTCAGTTTTAAGGAATGTCTTCCAGGAAGAAGGAGAGGCCGAGAGGTTGAGAAAGGGAATTCCAGAGCTTAGGGCCTAGGCAACTGAAGGCACGGCCACCAATGGTGCAGTGATTAGAACACAAAACTGTATGCTCAGACCCAACTCTGCAGCTTCCAAGGTTAAGTCCAGTGTCATTAACAACAACTTGCATTCATATAGTGCCTTCAACATAGTAAAACATCCTAAGGTGCTTTGCAAGGAGCATTATCAAACACAATTTGACACCGAGTGAGCTAAGGACATATTAGGACAGGTAACCAAAAGCATTATCAAAGAGTATGTTTTAAGGAGAGGGAGGTAGAGAAGTGGAGATGCAGCAACAACTTATAAAGATAGAGAATGTGTATCTTAGCAAACGTTCCACGGTGGGTGAGAGAGGAGAAAATCGACAGCAAGCAGATGAACAATTGAGGGATGAGGACAGAAGGCACAGCCGAAGAGATGGTTTTTTTTGTTGAGGTAGAGGAAGGAGGAGGAAGGATGCAAGGAAGACCAGAATCAGAAGAGTGGAGGGTCAATGCTGTAATCCAGGGATGGAGAGCATTGCAAAAGTCAGAGAAGGGCAAAGCAGTGGGGGCATTTGTAGATGAGGATGATAATTTAGAATTCATAACATTGAGGGGATTTTTTTTTTTTTTAAATGGAGCCAGATGGGTGTTGAAACCCAACATCATGTTTAAAAGTGTCCAGCTCAAGTACAGAGCAGATTCATTAAAGGGATCCCAGGCATAAAATGCTTTAGTTATGAGGGTTAAAGAATTGGGACTCATCATCACAAAAAAATGGCTAAGAAAAGATTAATAATTCTGAATAGTTCAATTAGGCAAATGAGGGAAAATCTATTTCCACTGATCAGTGAGTCAACAAGAGAACATAATTTTAAGTTCATTGCTATAGAAGGAACGAAGATGTCACAGACAGTTGCTAGGACTTGAAATACTCGACTAGAGGTGGAAGCAGAATTTCTAATAGCTTTTAAAAGGAGAAGTGGATAAGTAGTCAGAAAAGAGAAACATAACAGGTGTACGGAAAGAGCAAGGGAATAGGATTATATGGAGAACTCTTTCAGAGAGTCAGCATAGCTGTAATGGGCCAAATGGCCCCTTTCTATGCTGTAAAATTGTATTGTTCTAGAGGTCTATTTGCACAATATGGAGTGTGCAATCTCCCATTGTGATGGGGACATAATCCACCAATTTGAGGCCAGATAGCTTAGGCTTTGATTGACAGAATCAAAGCCTAATGAATCCCAAATTTGTGCATGGATTTTGCTGGAGTTAAACCAGCTTAGACCATGCAAACTACCAGCAAGTTTCCCACTGCTTATCCAACAGGGACCACTTTGCTCATTGGTCATTGGATTGCAGGCTGAATTAGACTCAAGCAGGGAGGTTTCCAGCTCCCATGGTAGGTCCACTCCGCTAGGTCCCATTAGTGAGCCAATCTGACTGTTCAATCCTCAAGGCTACCATGCAGCATTGCAGACCTGCCTGGTTTGGGCATTGGATTACTGAATCTGCTATGTGTAAGAGTTGGTTTGGGTTCTGAACTTCCACTATCAGATACACAGGAGGCGGTGGCATAGTGGTATTATCACTGGACTAGTAACCCAGAGACCCAGGCTATTACACTGGGGACATGGATTCGAATCCCACCACAGCAGAAGGTGGAATTTGAATTCAATTAATTAAAAATCTGGAATTAAAAAAATAGTTTAATGATAGCTGTGAAACTATTGTCAATTGTTGTGAAAACCCATCTGTTTCATTCATGTCCTTCAGGGAAGTAAGTAAGCTGTGCTTATCTGGTCTGGCCTACATGTGACTCCAGACCCACAGCAATGTGGTTGAATCTTACATGCCCTCTGAAGTGACCCAGCAAGTCACTCAGTTGTATCTAACTGCTACGAAGTTAATAAAAAGGAACGAAACCAGACGGACCACCCGGCATTGACCTAGGCACCGGAAACGACTACGGCAAACCCAGCCCTGTCGACCCTGCAAAGTCCTCCATACTAACATCTGGGAGCTTGTGTCAAAGTTGGGAGAGCTGTCCCACAAACTAGTCAAGCAACAGTCTGACATAGTCATACTCAAAGAATCATACCTTACTGACAATGTCCCAGACACTGCCATCACTATCCCCAGGTATGTCCTGTCCCAGCAGAGGGGGCAGCACAGTGGTCTACAGTAGGGAGGGAGTTGCCCTGGGAGTCCTCAACATCAACTCCAGACCCCATGAAGTTTCATAGCATCAGGTCAAACATGGGCAATGAAACCTCCTGGTGATTACCACCTACTGCCCTCCCTCAGCTGATCAGTTAGTACTCCTCCATGTTGAACACCACTTGGAGGAAGCACTGAGGGTGGAAAGGGTGCAGAATGTAATCTGGGTGGGGGACTTCAATGTCCATCATCGAGTGGCTCGGTAGCACCACTACTGACTGAGCTGGCCAAGTCCAAAAGGACACTGCTGCTAGACTGGGTCTGCGGCAGATGGGGAGGAAACCAACAAGAGGGAAAAAAATACTTAAACTCGTCCTCGCCAATCTGCCTGCCGCAGATGCATCTGTCCATGACAGTATTGGTAGGAATGACCACTGCACAGTCCTTGTGGAGACGAAGTCCTGCCTTCACATTGAGGATACCGTCCATCGTGTTGTGTGGCACTATCACCGTGCTAAATGGGATAGATTTCAAACAGATCCAGTAATGCAAAACTGGGCATCCATGAGGTGCTGTGGGCCTTCAGCAGCAACAGAATTGTATTCAACCGCAATCTGTAACCTCATGGCCCAGCATATCCCCCACTCTACCATTACCATCAAGCCAGGAGACCAACCCTGAACAGTGCAGGAGCAGCACTAGACATACCTCAATATGAGGTGTCAGCCTGGTGAAGCTACAACAGCGGACTACTTGCATGCCAAACTGCATAAGCAGCATGCAATAGACAGAGCTAAGCGATCCCATAACCAACGGATCAGATCTAAGCTCTGCAGTCCTGCCACATCCAGCCGTGAATGGTGGTGGACAATTAAACAACTAACTGGAGGAGGTGGCTCCACAAATATCCCCATCCTCAATGATGGGGGAGCCTAGCACATCAGTGCGAAAGATAAGGCAGACGCATTTGCAACAATCTTCAGCCAGAAGTGCCGAGTTGATGATCCATCTGGGCCCCCTCCTGAAATCCCCAGCATCACAGATGCCACAATTCAGCCAATTCGATTCACTCTGCGTGATGTCAAGAAACGACTGAAGGCACTGGATACTGCAAAGGCTATGGGCCCTGACAATATTCCAGCAATAGTACTGAAAACCTGTGCTCCAGAACTTGCCGCACCCCGAACCAAGCTGTTCCAGTACAGCTACAACACTGGCATCTACCCAGCAATGTGGAAAATTGCCCAGGTATGTCCTGTACACAAAAAGCAGGACAAGTCCAACCCGGCCAATTACCACCTCATCAGTCTACTCTCAATCATCAGTAAAGTGATGGAAGGTGTATTCAACAGTACCATCAAGCAGCACTTGCTTAGCAATAACCTGCTCAGTGATGCTCAGTTTGGGTTCCGCCAGGGCCACTCAGCTCCTGACCTCATTACAGCCTTGGTTCAAACATGGACAAAAGAGCTGAACTGAAGAGGTGAGGCGAGTGTGACTGCCCTTGACATCAAGGCAGCATTTGACCGAGTATGGCATCAAGGAGCCCTAGCAAAACTGGAGTCAATGGGAATCGAGAGGGAAAACTCTCCGCTGGTTGGAGTCATACCTAACGCAAAGGAAGATGGTTGTAGTTGTTGGAGGTCAATCATCTGAGCTCCAGGACATCAGTGCAGGAGTTCCTCAGGGTAGTGTCCTAGACCCAACCATCTTCAGCTGCTTCATCAATGAGCTTCCTTCAATCATGAGGTCAGAAGTGGGGATGTTCGCTGATGATTGCACAATGTTCAGCACCATTCGCGACTCCTCAGATACTGAAGCAGTCCGTGTAGAAATGCAGCAAGACCTGGACAATATCCAGGCTTGGGCTGATAAGTGGCAAATAACATTCATGCCACACAAGTGCCAGGCAACAACCATCTCCAACAAGAGAGAATCTAACCATCTCCCCTTGACATTCAATGGCATTACCATCGCGGAATCAACATCCTAGGGGCTACCATTGACCAGAAACTGAACTGGAGTAGCCATATAAATACCGTGGCTACAAGAGCAGGTCAGAGGCTAGGAATCCTGCGGTAAGTAACTCATCTCCTGACTCCCCACAGCCTGTTCAGCATCTACAAGGCACAAGTCAGGAGTGTGATGGAATACTCTCTACTTGCCTGGATGGGTGCAGCTCTGACAACACTCAAGAAGTTCGACACCATCCAGGACAAAGCAGCCCACTTGATTGGCACCCCATCCACAAACATTCACTCCCTCCACCACCGACACACAGTGGCACCAGTGTGTACCATCTACACAATGCACTGCAGCAACGTACCAAGGCTCCTTAGACAGCACCTTTCAAACCCGCGACCTCTACCAACTAGAAGGACAAGGGCAGCAAATGCGTGGGAACACCACCACTTGCAAGTTCCCCTCCAAGTCACACAACATCCTAACATGGAACTATATCACCGTTCCTTCACTGTCACTGGGTCAAAATCCTGGAACTCCCTTCCCAGCAGCAGGGTGGGGGTACCTACCCTACACGGACAGCAGCAGTTCAAGAAGGCAGCTCACCACCACTTTCTCAAGAGCAATTAGGGATGGGCAATAAATGCTGGCGTAGCCAGCGACGCCTACATCCCATGATTGAATAAAAAAACATTACTTTGAAGTCACCAGCAGGATCGATCTGGAGCGAATTTAGTGTGAGATGGAACGTGGGCAGTGGAGATTCGGGTGAACTGAGACATAAGCTGTTCGGATCACCTGAGACCAGTGAGGGGCATTTAGCTGAGACTGAAGACGGAGGAGTTGAAGATTTTAGTAATAGTGAAGGTGAAAGTGGTAGGTGAGCACGTGGGTAGGCCGTTTATCAGTGCCTTTTGGTCTTTTGTCTTCCTGCTGTCGTGGTGAATGAACTTTAAAACAGCAAAATGCTGCAGAAATGATTTTTTTAATCTGCTACAGATCAGGAGTTAAATTGACTCGCCCATCAGATAAGAACGTGAATACAACACCAACTGCATTACAAAATCCCACGCAAGACCTAGCTTAAACTGGCTTGATATCAATTAGCTAATTAAACTAGGAATGGAGAAAAACCACAGTTGGACCTGCCACATTGTAGATCAGTATGTTATTCAATATTATGTTACAATGTCTGCGTTTACCACAATATTAAGAGGTCAGATCTGCAAACATTTCTGTTTTGATGTCCCCACTCTTATGGTGATGATTGGACTGTATATGTCAGGACAGTCGTAAGGAACTGGTATTATCTTTCTGTTCAATCATTGACGCAAAGTTTGGACGTGAATCATGTTGCCATTAAAATATGGAGCTACCTCTTTACACACCTCAAATTAAAAATTCTCACCAGTGTGTTTAAATTCCTTCATGTCCTCAGCATCTCCTGCACCCTACCATCTCTCCCAAGCTCACTATTTCCCCGACTCTGGTCTCATGTTCATCTCAACTCCCTCCCCTTCATCGTGCCTTCAACTGCATTGGCTCGATACCCTGGAATTCCCTCCCCAACTTCCTCAGCCTCCCCAATGCCTCTCCTCCATTAAGAAACCCCCTTAAAATCTACCATTTTGACCAAGCTTTTGTCTTCTAATCCTAAATCCCCTTCTGGGCTTGGTGTCCATTTATTTCTGGTTACTCCTCTGTGAAGTCTCTTTCTACGTTAAAGGAGCTACACAAAAGCAACTTGTAATGTTGAAAGAACTAGTCTATCTGTATTTTTCTTGGCTGTTGTAAATAATCTATGTTTTTATCTAAAATGGGATGGATGGCTCATGGTTGCGGGGATAATATATCTTTATTTAAAGAGGGCGATTTACAAATACCACAAACTCTACAAATGTTCAGCTGCTACAACTGTTGGTACCAGCAGATGTCACCAGCACACTATTTGCATTTAGCACAATCTGGTGGTAAAGATAGCATCACATTCTAATAATTGGAGTCTTGGTGATTGCCAATGAAGAACTCTGAATGATACACAATGTACAGGAGCATGCAGGGAGGGGCCGTCTCCAGATTTGGATCTTGTGTGCAGAACCATAGCAAAGGCTCGCCCCTTCCATACACTGCTAAAGAAGCACAGGAAGATCAGCTTTGCCCCAGCCACACCACAACCAACAGTGCTAACCCAGGGCTGATCACAGCCACTGCAGGGCGCGGAGATTGGGCAATGGCCCCAGCTGGGGCATGGCTATCCGACCTGAACCTGACGGGACCCGACGCGTGTCGGGTTCGGGTCAGGTCGGGTCGCTCTTCGGGGTCCGGCATTCGGGCTCGGGAACCGGTCGGACACACCATCACCACCTCCAGCATGTGGCTCCAATCTTAAATGTACTTTTTAAACAACCTTTCGAGTCCAGTTACAGTTTTTGTTGCTTATCCGACGAGCTTAAAAAGTGAAAAATGGAAGCTAGGTTAACTGAACATTCTGGAGGTCGGGTTGGGTCGGGCGCGATTCTGTTGGGCTTGGGTCGGGTTTCATTTGCAGAACCGAGCAGCCTTTAGCCCCAGCTGCACAGATTCTGTACAGGGTGTGGAAAGTGGGGGTGGGGTGGGATGGGATGGGGGGTGGGGGGGGTGGGGGGGGTGGGGAGGAGGCGGAGGGGAAAAGAGTACAGCACCAACACAGTTGTAAAATTGTCAAATCTTACTTACCATGAGAAAAACTCGACCTTTTAACAAATAACATTGCTCTTCAGCAGTTAAATAAGGAATGCTCTGTTCAGTTCAAACGAGTTTGCAATTAGCTTGAATGCCTTTTCTCCATAAAAGCACATTGTTACCAACAATGCAATCTCAGACACTGCACAGTTCAGTATACCTGGATATCCCTCAAGATATCTTGTTGCAAGGCAAAAACATTTTTTCAGTTCATCATCTAATTCCTTGCCCACTCCTTGAAATTATTTTTAAAATCTAATCAAGGCTAGTGAGACCAGATGACTTTTGTTGTGGTATATCTAAAGGGGTGTATCTAAAACTGGTGTACGTCATGTATATACTCAGGTATACATTGGCAGAAGATAGGAGCAGTCCTAGAGACCATGTGTATTAACTAACATCCCAGTTTTTGTTGTATATAGTTTCATCTCTTCAAATAAAGAACCCACTTAATTGAGTTACCAGTCCTCCTCATGTGGTTGGTGTGTTTCTATAAAGCAGAGAACACAATATGGTGGCAGCTGGTAGTGTTTGATGATTTGAATTGAAAGCTTTGCAGAATCTACAACACTGAACCCCTCCACATGCTACAGAATTCCACTGTGAGGAAGTTTAAAGACCTAAAAAGTACATCTGCAGTACTTACAGCAGTGCGGAAGTCTCTGTGCGGGTGATTCTGCAACAGTGTAGACGCCCATTACACGGCAAAGCTGCGTGGTTGGGAGACCACACTTTGCTTCAACAGGCAGGTATTGGGTCCCAGTAAAATACCTGCAAATCGGAGGAGCATTAGTCTGAGTCCAACTGTTCTACAGCTTGCACAGGGAAAAAGTTTAGAGAACCAATTCTGTGAGGTATGGCAGAGGGGCATTGGACATCGGGGCACCAGATTGGGAGTACCAGGGTTGGGCGGATGCGACCAAACATTTGCGACAGGACCAGAGAAGAAAAAAAATTAGTCAAGCAGTAGCCTCCAACAGCTTTAAGGCGGCTGAAAAAGACCGACATCGCCATTAAAAATTAATACGCTGCTTCACAGGCGGGGCCTAGCAAATCACAGAAATGTTACAGTGCAGAAGGAGGCCATTCAGCCCATCATGTCCATACTGGCTCTCCGAAAGAGCAACTCCCTCAGTCCCATTCCCCTGCCTTCTCTCCATAACCCTGCACATTCTTCCTTTTCATAGAACTGTCTAATTCCCTTTTGAATGCTTCAATTGAACCTGCCTCCACCACTGTCTCAGGCAGTGCATTCCAGACCTTAACCACCCGCTGCGTGAAAAAGTTTTTCCTCATGTCACTTTTGCATTTCTTACCAAATACTTTAAATCTGTGCCCTCTCGTTCTCAATCCTGAGTGGGATCAGTTTCTCTCTATCTGCTCTGTTCAGGCCCCCTCATGATTTTGAATATCTCTATCAAATCTCCTCTCAGCCTTATCTTCTCCAAGGAAAACAGTCCTAACTTCTCCAATCTATCTTCATAACTGAAATTACTCATCCTTGGAACCATTCTTGTGAATCTCTTCTGTACTCTCTCCACTGCCCTCATGTCTTTCCTCAAGTGCGAAGCCCAAAACTGGATGCAAATACTCCAGCTGAGGCCGAACTAGTGTCTTATACAAGTTCAACATAACTTCCTTGCTCTTGTACTCTTTGCCTCTATCAATAAAGCCCTGGATACTGTACACTTTATTAACCGCTCTCTTAACCTGTCCTGCCACCTTAATGACTGATACACATATACGCCCAGGTCCCTCTGCTCCTGCACCCCCTTTAGAATTGTATCCTTTATTCTATATTGTCTCTCCATGTTCTTCCTACCAAAATGAATCACTTCACATCTCTGCATTGAACTTCATCTGCCACCTGTCTGCCCATTCCACCAACTTGTCTATGTCCTTTTCAGGTTCTACACTATCCTCCTCACAGTTCACAAAACACGGGATGGCAGCAATAGCACCAACAGGGTGCGGCCATCCGAGGAACTGCATGCCTGTGGAGCCACAGAATTTAACTCCTGAAGAGCTGCGCAAGCCTGATTATTTGTTCCTTCCTAAGCTGAAACGCCTACAAGCACTGACAGGATGACAACAAATTCCCGTCCCTGAATTGGAAGGCGGCAGACTTCCTTACTGAATTCAAATTATTCAAGCAACTGATGGAACTACGTTTTCTGGACCTGGCCGTCTCCGAACCAGACAAACAAGCCATCAAAGTAAAAATAGCCATAGGAAACGAAGGTCTCCACAGATTGAACTCATCTGAACTGTTGGAGTACCACCTCAAAGACCCAATCAAAATATAGTTTACATTAGGAGACCAGTTAAGAGTTAAACTCAATTTCCGCATACACCATCATGAATTTAGGTCTTTCAGACAGCAACCCAAGGAGATGATAGATCAGTTTGTGAACCAGTGCAGAGATAAGGGGCACAATTGTGACTTTGCAGATGCAGAGCTGACTGATTGAATTATCCAGATCATGACAGCTTCGACCCCTCAAAAGGATCTTTTGGACCAACGCAACGGTTACAGCTTGGAAGTATTGCTCAAAAGCAGGCGCAAGTATGAAGCAATCCTTTCGGGTAGACAGTTTACAGACTCTGCGCACTACTTCCACCATTACCACGGTAGCCAATTCCAATAAATCCGCTAAGCCATGAAGACGGTGCGGTGTCATACATGCACCCAGAAATTGTCCATCTTTTCACAACATATTCAAGGCATGTGTCACCAGAGGACACTGGAGGCATCAATGCAGGAAGCCAAAGCCAGAACAGGTGGTTCAACACCATGACAAGACACAGTCTTTGGGGCGGCACAGTGGCGCAGTGGTTAGCACCGCAGCCTCACAGCTCCAGGGACCCGGGTTCGATTCTGGGTACTGCCTATGCGGAGTTTGCAAATTCTCCCTGTGTCTGCGTGGGTTTTCTCCGGGTGCTCCGGTTTCCTCCCACATGCCAAAGACTTGCAGGTTGATAGGTGAATTGGCCATTATAAATTGCCCCTAGTATAGGTAGGTGGTAGGGAAATATATAGGGACAGGTGGGGATGTGATAGGAATATGGGATTAGTGTAGGATTAGTATAAATGGGTGGTTGATGGTCGGCACAGACTCGGTGGGCCGAAGGGCCTGTTTCAGTGCTGTATCTCTAAACAGTCAGATGCAACAAAGGCGCAGCATTCCAAAAACAAAGGGAGCAAACCAGATATCACAAACGACAAATCCACAAAATGACCAGTCTGACGGCAAGGTTGGATGATGAGGATGACCAAAGCATTGAGACACACAGTGAGCAGGCATTCCATACAGTCAGCATCATGAATGTTGTACCATCCGTAGCCTTTGCCACTATTCACATTGTATGCCCACAGAAGCCTGGGAGACATACGCTGTTCATAAAAATAGGTGCAAGTGCTAACCTTCTTCCACTTTGCATACTGAAAAGCATGTACCCACAGAAGTTGAAAGTGATGGCTTAGCCAACTACTGCCAAATTCACAGCCTACAACGGTTTGGAAATTCCCTGGGATTCATCACACTTGAATATCGCTACAACAACTGACCATGGTCATATCAGATATTCTATATTGTGGACACCACAGGTCTAGTGATTGCAGGCCTACCGGTGTGCAGAGACCTGACCTTGGTTACCAATCATAATAATGACATGACAAGGGCGAAGACAACAGACCCCATGGGCAAGCAAATCCTTATATCTGACATCCTACAGCAATTGCACCAAGTATACATGGGGATGGATTGAACCAGGAGACTGGTTAAAGAAACAGTATACTGTCCAGGGATGAATCAAGACATCAAGACAACCATGAGAGAATGTGAGGCATGCCAAGCTTACATGTCCAGTCACCACACACACAATCATTATTACCTCACGAAGTACCTGAACATCCATGGACCAGAATTGCATCTGATCTGTTCAGCATCCGTGGAGATGATTTCTAGGTTATGATGGATAACTTGTTGAAATTTCCCAGTATCTGTCAATTACACGACACATCCAGTGTAGCCATTGAAGACACACTGAGTGCAATCTTTAGCCTATTTGGGGCACCGCAAGAAGTTGTTTCAGACATTGGACCCCAATATACCGGAAAATCACTCAAGGCAATGTATGAAAAGTGGGGACTTGACCATATTACCTCATCACCACATTATCCCAGGTTCAATGGCATGGCAGAATGTATGGTACGTACCGTAAAGTCCTTAATTATAAAATGTCAGCAAACTAAATGTGATTTGCATGTCACAATGCTATACCTTAGAGTGACACCGCTCAGTGCAACCATTCCTTCACCAGCAGAATTATTGTTTGGCAGACGAGTGCAAACAAACCTTCCCAATCATCATTCATCTATAAATCCAGGAGTACGAGATGCATTCATTGAAAAACAGGGGAAAACGAAGGACACACATGACCAGCACGCAAGCAAAGAATTAACAATTTAAACATCAGACAATAGGTATGAATACAACACCCAACCAACGGAACATGGACTCCAGCAGAAATCATTAGCATCTATCCAAAATCATGATCATATCAAGTACGAACACCCAAATGCAGGACAATGCGAACAAACCAAAGCCAAATCAGGGAAGTACCAGAAGAAGAAACACCAAGTAGCCCCATTGCAAGTAGAACAGGATCTAAGACATGATCCAAGCACAAAACTCTTACAGACATCCAGAATTGGGAGAAGATACAGCAATCTCAAACCAATTAACAGTAACTAAGTCTGGGCATATCAAACCACCATTATGCTTCAGAGTGTCAAGTAAATTACTCTCTAAAATCTTTTGTTTAAACATATAGCTTTCTCTTGATGTAACGTAAATAGTTCTGATTGCTTAAGGATACAATTTTAAGCTAGAATAAAGGGCGATTTGTGCTACACCTTTAAGAGGCATTTCTAAAACTGTTGCCCATCACCAGACAGGATGTGATGTATATACTCCTGTAATCATTAGGCAGAAGATAAGAGTATTCCTTGAGACCAGATGTGTTAATTAACCTCCCAGTTATTGTTGTATATAGTTTCATCTCTTCAAATAAAGAACCCACTTAATTGACTTACCAATCCTCCTTGTATGGTTGGTATGCTTGTGCAAAGCAGAGAACACAACAACTTTGAAAAGAATAAATTACAAGGGAACCTAAAAGACTTGTTATTTTTAGCAGAAGATGGTTCTGTACCACAAAGAACAATGGTGCCTCAATTCTGAAATGGATAACTGGGCATCAATTTTCCCAAATCCATACTCAGAGTACAAAAGATTATTTGCTCGGTCTGTCTGTCCTAAGCAACAAGGCTTAGTACGTCACTTGTATAAAAAACAGAAGACTCTCAACTTTTACTATCCGCAGTTCACAAGCCTTCAAAGACAATGGGCATCAAACATGTGGACAAGAGACTCATGCCTTGCAGTTGGTAACTGTACACCTGCATTTTAAAGGTTAGACCCTGGGGAGGGAGGGAATGGAGATGGAAATCCTCAGGCGAACACACCAGTGAGTTAATGAACATCTCTCAAAATGATGTTCCACAACACTGCTTTTTCCTCCTCTAAGTACTCAGTATCAAACACTCCAGGTCTATTACGCCACGAATGGTGTCACGCATACCCGAAGTGCGATGATACAAACTATGGACTAACTCTGCAGCTGTCTTTTAAAAAATGAATCTTTATTTTAAAAAGTGAGCAATGGTCCAAAATGGCCATCCAAGAAAAGGGGATTGGCCTTTTGTGTATTCAAACTGTCTCACAAAAACAAAAGGACAAATCTTGGAAGCTAAGAGGTTGTCAATTGCACCTCATCTTTAAAACATTGCAGAATTGAATGTTTTCTTCTAAAGCAAAGAAGGTGTGAAGTAGCCACATCCTGGGCCATTGTGCAATCACCACGGGGAAGAGACAAGAACAGTAGGTGTGAGGAGACATGAGAGAGAGAGAAGCAACATTCTAAGAGCTTGCGTTGCAGCAAGCCAGAAGGCAGGTGCCCAGCTGCAAAATCCTACACCTACATTACACAGCAGTGGGAACTAGAAGTGACCCACTGTCTTCAACTGAACCTTCAATCAAGAGAGAAATCTACAATCATCTCAGGCCTGCACCCATCGAGGACTTGATTGCCAAAAGAATTCAACAGGTTTATCGTGACACCTACCCGACTAAAAGTCACCTTCCTTTTTCCCTTCTCTATCTGGCTCTTCTTGTGTGTGTTTACATGCGAGCAAATGCCTGAGTGGATGCGGTTGCAACAATTTTGAGATAAGGCATATTGATCAATAAACAATTGATTTTCTGTTTTAATTAAACCGACAAGAAAACCTGTCAAAGTATGTTTATTTGAAAAATAAAACATCAAGGGGTTAAACGCTGATAAAAATACAGTTTCTGTGGTCAGGCGAGGAGTTGAACAGCAGGGACCACCCATGTCGCAACACATGGCTGTAACAACGGGACGAAAAGGAAAGCTTCTATTACTCAAAGGCAATTGTCACGAACACGTACTATGCCGAATGATGATTTTTTATTCCACCGACTGGAAACCTGAATAAAATGTTTTTTTTTTAAAAAAGGAACAGATAAAATGTGACGGTTAACAGCTAAAATGGCCACAGCAATTTGCATTAGAATACCTTACATTCCAATGCATCGAGGTGGAGACGTAGTGTCTGCTCAATCCCTAGCCAGAATAACCAGGGAATCTTGAGTGAACTACCTGTCCTGTCCCCATTAACAAGGCATTAAAGCCAATCACATGGGATATTAAACTGTTGGAGACGAACCACTCAAACCTAATCATTGGAACAATGGGACCCAGGTTGAGAAGAGAATTCATAGACATGAACCGATCAAGTTGCAAGAGGAAATACACATTAGGTGACAGTCATGTGACAGGCCCAACCATATGATACCTTGTGGCGATGTCTGCCCTGGAAGAAGGTGTTGGTGATGCAGAGTTCACTCAGGGCGCAAAGCTCAAGAAGGCTTGCCTGTTATCATTGATCTTGCCCACCCCATGACGACTGAGGCACCTTGGCCACGAATCACTGTCTGCCCCAACACGTGTGCTGAAGTCACCCAGGGTGAATAGCCTCTCGCCATTTAGTATGTTACTCAGAATGTCACTTCGGAAGTCACAGAAATGCTCTTTATCGGAGATGCCGGCGTTCAGAATTGATATGTAGACGCACATGATGTTGACTGTGCCTCCATCAGATGATAACCGCAGGGAGGTGAGGTGCTCTGAGGTTGCTACTGGTGGTTCAATTGACTATATAGGCCGGTTGGTCACTGCAAAGCCTACACCATGCTCTCGGCGATCTTCAGAATTCTTTCCATGCCAGTAGAAGGTGTAATTAGCCTCGAGTACAGCCTGTGTCGGCTAATCTGGTTTCTTGTACAGTGGCAGTGGTCGACACCAAGGTTGTGTAGCTCACAGTCAATCAGGACTGTCTTGCATTCACTAGCTGTGGAGCGTGGGTCGCTGTTCATTCCAGGACACACAGTCCGCACATTCCAGCTTCCAAGCAGAGAGGTTACCTTTCTTTGTTTGCCGCATAGCCGAGGCATGGTTTTAGGAGGTGCAGACTTGTCTAGCATCTGCACTCCCGTCTCAACCTCGTAGGCTGGGATCCAGAGGAAATACGAAATCCTACACGTCAGGGGCATATTCGGTTGCAGAAGTTGCCGGAAGATGCTAACTTGAGGGAAAGGCCAACCAATTAATGGGACTCCACTCCCTTAGCCATTAGCTCTTGATGTTGTTGCTGTTAATGTTGAAGGCACTGACTGGCAGGGCCCTTCTTTGGCCTCCTTATCTCGAGAGACAATGGATACGCGCCTGGAGGTGGTCAGTGGTTTGTGAAGCAGCGCCTGGAGTGGCTATAAAGGCCAATTCTAGAGTGACAGGCTCTTCCACAGGTGCTGCAGAAAAATTTGTTTGTCGGGGCTGTTACACAGTTGGCTCTCTCCTTGCGCTTTTGTCTTTTTTCCTGCCAACTGCTAAGTCTCTTCGACTCGCCACACTTTAGCCCCGTCTTTATGGTTGCCCGCCAGCTCTGGCGAACGCTGGCAACTGACTCCCACGACTTGTGATCAATGTCACAGAACTTCATGTCGCGTTTGCAGACGTCTTTAAAGCGGAGACATGGACGGCCGGTGGGTCGGATACCAGTGGCGAGCTCGCTGTACAATGTTTCTTTGGGGATCCTGCCATCTTCCATGCGGCTCACATGGCCAAGCCATCTCAAGCGCCGCTGACTCAGTAGTGTGTATAAGCTGGGGATGTTGGCCGCCTCGAGGGCTTCTGTGTTGGAGATACGGTCCTGCCACCTGATGCCAAGTATTCTCTGGTGGCAGCGAAGATGGAATGAACTGAGTCGTCGTTCTTGGCTGACATACGTTGTCCAGGCCTCGCTGCCATAGAGCAAGGTACTGAGGACACAGGCTTGATACACTCGGACTTTTGTGTTCCGTGTCAGTGCGCCATTTTCCCACACTCTCTTCGCCAGTCTGGACATAGCAGTGGAAGCCTTTCCCATGCGCTTGTTGATTTTTGCATCTAGAGACAGGGCCCAGATCACCACAAACATAGGTGTGCTCTTGTCCTCCAGGTGTGCAAAGGGAGCACCTACAGGTTGCTGCTTCCCACTTCCATCCCCTGAACCCTCCAGCTACTACGCCCTCAGGTGGTCAGTCTGAGATGACTGTCGGTCGCTTCGGAGTGAACTCAGCACAGACAAGTGATTTTCTGGCCAGGAACCGAGTGAAGTGGAAAAACCAGTATAACCAGTGGCCAGTCACAGGCTCAGCAGGAGACTGAAGTCTCTCAATCACAGCAGTGGTGGGGGTAGGGCAGTAAACGGATCAAAGTTACTTTAAATATCACAACAGAGCAGCAATTCAGAGACAAAGTTGGGTCTTACGTTATAACCAGTGTAGTCCAGGGCAAAAGCATTTTCTTGATATGAAGATAAGTCCAGAAATTTGAAGCCAAGTTTGGAAGCAGATCTGATTCTAAATTTCTCCAGATCTTTTCCACAGCTCACAGATCAGAAACAAAATGGCAGCAGATCATAGACGGAAGCAGAGTCTTACATTTTTCCAATGTAGTCCAGTGCAGAAACATGATCTTGACGTCCAGTGAAGCCAGGAACTTGAAGCCAGATTTGAAAGAAAAACCACATTCAGGTCTCATCCCGATATTTACCAGAGCTCACAAGGTAAGGTCAGGGGATAGGGTTTGTACCAGCAGACAGAAGCCATTTAAATGAACAGTTAACCTCGAAATTTGGGCTAAAAATGCACTCACTGTGAGAATCAGGGGAACTTAAAACAGCAGAAGACAGGATTTAGTCGAGAGAAAGAGCAACGAATGGCAGCAGACGGCCACGGATAGACATGACAGTGAGGAGCTCCCTAGGGAACCGGGAGCCATCTTGATCATCTTAAGCTATCATATAGGGGTTGCAGTGAGTTTATGGAAGGATCTGTAACAAGAACAATAAGGACATAAGAAGTCTGCAAACGGATACAGACAGGTTAAGTGAGTACGCAAAAATTTGGCAAATGTGGGAAAATGTGAACTTGTCCACTTTGGTAGGAAGAATAGAAAAACAGTATATAATTTAAATGGAGAGAGACTGCAGAACTCTGCAGCACAGAGGGATCTGGGTGTCCTGGTACATGAATCACAAAATGTTAGTATGCAGGTACAGCAAGTGAGCAGGAAGGCAAATGAAATGTTGTCGTTTATTGCAAGGGGAATGGAATATAAAAGGAAAGAAGTTTTGCTGCAGTTGTACAGGGCATTGGTAAGACCACAGTGCTGTGTACAGTTTTGGTCTCCTTACTTAAGATAGGATATAATTGCATTAGCAGTTCAGAGAAGGTACACTGGACTGATTTCTAGGATGAAGATGTTATCTTATGAGGAAAGGTTGGACAGGTTCGGTGTGTATCCATTGGAGTTTAGAAGAATGAGAGGTGAGCTTACTGGAATGTAAAAGATCTTGAGGAGACTTGACAGGGTGGATACTGAGAGGATGTTTTCCCTTATGACAGAGACTAGAACCAGGGGTCACAGTTAAAAATAAGGGGTCTCCCATTTAAGACGGAGATGAGGAGAAATATTTTCTCTGAGGGTTGTTTGTTTGTGGAATTCACTGGAGGCAGGGTCCTTGAACATTTTTACGGCTGAGTTAGATAGATTCTTGATTGACAAGCAAGTCAAAGGGTATAGGGGGTAGACGGTAAAGTAGAGTTGAGGCCACAATCACATCAGCCATGATCTTATCAAATGGGGGAGCAGGCTTGAGGGGCCAAATGGCCTACTTCTGCTCCTAATTCGTATGTTCGTATGTGTGTACGTAACAAGGATTTTGAATTCAATATATTGGAGGGTGGAGAAGAAATGGAGGTCAATGATTACAACTTATATTTATATCGTGCCTTTAATGTAATAAAACATTCCAAAACACTTCACAGGAGCATTATAAAACAAAGTATGACACCAAGCCACAAGAGGAGATATTAGGACAGATGACCAAAAGCTTGGTCAAAGAGATAGGTTTAAAGGGGCATGTTAAAGGAGGTGGAGAGGTGTAGGAAGGGAATTCCAGAGCTTGGGGCCTAGGCAACTGAAGGTGTGGCCATCAATGGTGGAGCGATTAAGGTCAGGGATGAACAAGAGGCCAGAATTAGAGAAGCACAGATATCTCAGAGGGTTGTGGGGCTGGAAGTGATTACAGAGATAGAGAGAGGGGAGAGACCATGAAAGGATTTGAAAATAAGGATGAGAATTTTAAAATCAATACGTTGTTTGACTGGGAGCCAATGTAGCTCAGTGAGCACAGGAGAGATAGGGAAACAGGACTTGGTGCAAGTTAAGACATGGGCAGCAGAGTTTTGGATGACCTCAAGTTTATGGAGGGTAGAATGTGGGAGACCAGGCAGGAGTGTATTGGAATAGTCAAGTCTAGAGGTAACGAAGGCATGAATGAGGGTGTCAGCAGCAGATGAGCTGAGACAGGAATGAAGTCGGGCAATACTGGAGGCGGAAGTAGGTGGTCTTAGTGATGGCACAAATGTTTTGGTACTGTGGCGGGGCAGAAACCCGACTGCAGAGATTCAAACATGGAGTTCCGGGAAAGTTGGGAATGGATTTGGAAGATGTTCAAGGATTTGAGAGGAAAGGGTGGTTGGAGATGGGATGGTAGTTCACAAGAGTGGTGGGGTCCAGGCTTGTTTTTTTGAGGACAGGGGTGATGATGGCAGATTTAAAGGAGAGAGAGGAACAACACCTGGAGAGAGAGAATCGTTTACAATATCGGCTAACATGGGGACCAGGAGAAGTTGGATGGTCAGCAGTTCAGTGGGAATAGGATCGAGGCAACAGGAGGTGGGTCTCATGGATAAGATGTGCTCAGAGGGGACATGAGAGGAGATAGGAGAGAAACTAGAGAAAGATGTGAGATCAGAGCTAGGAAGGGGGAAGAGCATTATAGGAAGTCTGGCCAGGCAGCTTAGTGGAAGGGTGGGATGCAGCAGAGGCAACTGATCAGACAAAGTCATTCATGAGTTCCTCACTTATTGTTGGAGGTGAGGCTAGCGGGGAAAGGGAAAAAGGGTTTAAGAAGACAGTTTGCAATAGAGGAAAGAGTTATCTTTGCATTCCACGTGATCCTGGAATAGCAAACAGTTTTAGAAGAAGAGAGCAGGACCCGATACTACTTTAAGTTCTAGCAGTGGATGGGTAAACCAGCTGTCCGTCATATCCTTCAAGTCTGCAACCCTTGGTTTTAAGGAAACAGAGATGAAGGCCATTCCAGGGGGAATGGCCAGGGTGAGAGAGACTGATCTTTTTAGTGGGGACTAGGGCATCAAAGATGGAGGTGAGTGTGCAGTTGAGCAAATCAGTAGTTGCAGAAATGTTGTGACAAATGGAAGGTCAAAGGCTAGATAGTTGAGATTTTGAAAGTGCAGTTGTGAGTGAATAGGGGGATCAGTTTTTCCAGGGATGGACACAGAATGAGGTAGGGTTGGGGCATGGAAGAGGGAGGTAGGTAGAGAGTGAGACAAAGAAGTGATCAGAGATGGCCAGGTCGAAGAGGTGGCCGTGAATATGGGTTGCAGAGTTTACATACAGGCAGGGGGTAAGGAGCTGGGAGGACAGAGTACCTGAGAGTGGCAAAGTGAAAGGAGGCAAGGCAATGGAAGAGAGATTAGAAGAGATAAAAAGAAAAGATGTTAGAGAGAAAGAGCAAAAGTGAAAATAAATGACAGCAGAACTTATTGTTGGGCTGGATGGGAGCAGCAGAGTGTTGGGCATGTTGGAGATTACATAGGAAAAAGATTAGGAGGCTGGTGAAGAAAGAACTGGGGGTGTGGAGCCTGGAGACAGTGGAAGCACGGATAAGGGTTTCTTAAACAATGAAGACTAGATAGATATGAAGGTGGATAGAAGTGGTCTTGGTGATAGATAGGATAGAGTTGAACATAAGAAATAGGAGCAGGAGTAGACCAGATGTCCATCGAGCCTGCTCCGCCATTCAATACGATCATGACTGATCTTGGGCTTCAATTCCACTTTCCCGCTTGCTCTCCATATCCCTCGATTCCCTAAGAGACTAAAAATCAGTCTTAAATATATTCAACGATGGAGCATCCATAAGCCTCTGGTGTAGAGAATTCCAAAGACTCACAGCCCTTTGATTACAGCAACAGCCCAATTCGTTGCACCACGGTTGGCTCTGCTGCACAGGGGAGGAGTAAGAAGTGTGGGAATGCAATAGTTATATTCAATTGTAAGGGGAATAGATAGGCGTTTCTGTGGCCGCAAAAGAGACTCCAGGATGGTATGTTGCCCCCCTGCAGCTAGGGTCAAGGATGTCTCAGAGCGGTTAAAGGACATTCTGAAGGTGGAGGGTGAACAGCCAGTGGTCGTGGTACACATTGGTACAAACAACATAGGTAAAAAAAAAAGGATGAGGTCCTAAAAGCAGAATATGGGGAGCTAGGAAGTAAGTTGAAACGTCGGACCTCAAAGGTAGTGATCTCAGGATACTACCAGTGCCACGTGCTAGTCAGAGTAGAAATAGCAGGATATATCTGATGAATACGTGGCTGAAGAGATGGTGTGAGGGGGAGGGTTTTAGATTCCTAGGGCATTGGGACCGGTTCTGGGGAAGGTGGGACCAGTACAAACTGGACGGGTTACATCTGGGCAGGACCGGGACTGATGTCCTAGGGGGAGTATTTGCTAGAGTGGTTGGGGGGGGGTTTAAACTAAAATGGCAAGGGGATGAGAACCTTTGCAAGGAGTCAGAGGAGGGGGGGATCAAAGACAAGAACAAAAGAGAGTAAGGGGAATAAGAAAAGTAATAGGCAGAGAAATCAAGGGCCAGAATCAAACAGGGCCACACTGAAAAATAGTGGGAAGAGGACAAGTAATGTTAAAAAGACAAGCCTTAAGGCTTTGTACCTTAACGCGCGGAGCATTCCCCATAAAGTGGATGAATTAATCGTGCAAATAGATGTAAACAGGTATGATATAGTCGGGATTATGCAGACATGGCTGCAAGGTGACCAGGGATGGGAAATGAACATCCAGGGATATTCAGTATTTAGGAAGGACAGACAAAAAGCAAAAGGTGTTGGAGTTGCATTGCTGGTTAAAGAGGAAATTAACACAATAGTGAGGAAAGAAATTAGCTCTGACGATGTGGAATCTGTATGGGTAGAGCTGAGAAACACTAAGGAGCAAAAAATGTTAGTGGGGTTGTATATAGACCCTCAAACTGTAGTGGTGATGTTGGGAATGGCATTAAACAGGAAATTAGAGATGCATGCGATAAAGGAACATCTGTAATTATGGGTGACTTTAATCTGCATATAGATTGGGCAAATCAAATTAATTAGTCACAATACGGTAGAGTAGGAATTCTTGGAGCGTATACCGGATGGTTTTCTGGACCAATATGTTGAAGAACCAACTAGAGAACCGGCCATGCTAGACTGGGTATTGTGTAATGAGAGAGGAATAATTGACAATCTATTGGTGCGAGACCCCTTGGGGACGAGCGATCATAATATGATAGAGTTCTTCATCAAGAAGGAGAGTGACGTAGTTGATTCTGAGACAAGCGTCCTGAATCTTAGTAAAGGAAACTACGAAGGTATGAGGCGCGAGTTGGCCATGACGGATTGGGAAACGTTACTTAAAGGGATGACGGTGGAAAGGCAATGGCAAACATTTAAAGAGCGCATGGATGAACTGCAACAATTGTTTATCCCTGTCTGGCGCAAAAGTAAAACGGGAAAGGTAGCCAAACCATGGCTTAAAGGGAAATTAAGAGATAGCATTAGATCCAAGGAAGAGCATATAAATTTGCCAGGAAGAACAACAGACCTGAGGATTGGGAGCAATTTATAATTCAGCAAAGGATGACCAAGATTAAGAAGGGGAAAATAGAGTACGAAAGCAAACTTGCGGGGAACATAAAAACAGATTGTAAAGGTTTCTATAGGTATGTGAAGAGGAAAAGATTGGTGAAGACAAATATATGTCCCTTACAGTCAGAAACAGGGGCATTTATTATGGGGAATAAAGAAATGGCTGACCAACTAAATGCATACTTTGATCTGTCTTCACAAAGGAGGACACAAATATCATACCAGAAATGTAGGGGAACATAGGGCTTAGTGAGAGAGAGGACTGAAAGAAATCAGTATTAGTAGAGAAATGGTGTTGGGGAAATTGATGGGATTGAAGGCCGATAAATCCCCAGGGCCTGATAATCGACATCCCAGTGTACTTAAGGAAGTGGCCCTAGAAATAGTGAATGCATTGGTGGTCATCTTCCAAGATTCTATAGACTCTGGAACAGTTCCTACAGATTGGAGAGTAGCTAATGTAACCCCACTATTTAAAAACGGAGGTAGAGAGAAAGCAGGGAATTATAGACCAGTCAGCCTGATGTCAGTAGTGGGGAAAATTCCAGAGTCCATTATCAAAGATTTTATAGCAGAGCACTTAGAGAACAGTGGTAGAATCTGGCAGAGTCAGCATGGGTTTACGAAAGGGAAATCATGCTTGACAAATCTATTAGAATTCTTTGAGGATGTAACTAGTAGAGTTGGTGAGGGGGAGCCAGTGGATGTGGTTTATTTGGACTTTCAGAAGGCTTTCGACAAAGTCCCACATAAGAGATTAGCATGTAAAATTACAGCGCATGGGATCGGGGGTAGTGTATTGCGATGGATAGAAAATTGGTTGGCGGACAGGAAAGAAAGAGTAGGGATAAATGGGTCTTTTTCCGAATGGCAGGCAGTGACTAGTGGAGTACCGCAGGGATCGGTGGTGGACCCCAGCTATTCACAATATATATTAATGATTTAAATGAGGGAACTAAATGTAATATCTCCAAATTTGCAGATGACACAAAACTGGGTGGGAAGGTGAGTTGTGAGGAGGATGCAGAGAGGCTTCAGGGTGATTTGGACAAGTTGAGTGAGTGGGCTAATGCATGGCAGATGCAGTATAATGTGGATAAATGTGAGGTTATCCACTTTGGTAGCAAAAACAGGAAGGCGGATTATTATCTGAAAGGCTATAAACTGAGGGGGGGGGAATATGCAGCGAGACCTGGATGTTCTCATGCACCAGTCGCTGAAGGTAAGCATGCAGGTGCAACAAGTGTTAAAAAAAGGCAAATGGTATGTTGGCCTTCATAGCAAGAGGATTCGAGTACAGGAGCAGGGATGTTTTGCTGCAATTATACAGGGCCTTGGTGAGGCCACACCTGGAATATTGCGTGCAGTTTTGGTCTCCTTATCTGAGAAAGGATGTTCTTGCTATAGAGGGAGTGCAGCGAAGGTTTACCAGACTGATTCCTGGGATGACGGGACTGACGTATAAGAAGAGATTGAGTCGGTTAGGGTTATATTTGCTGGAGTTCAGAAGAGTGAGGGGGGATCTCATAGAAACCTATAAAATTCTAACAGGACTTGACAGGGTAGATGCAGGAAGGATGTTCCCAATGGTGGGGGAGTCCAGAATCAGAGATCATAGTCTAAGGATATGAAAAAACCTTTTAGGACTGAGATGAGGAGAAATTCCTTCACCCAGAGAGTGGTGAACCTGTGGAATTCGCTACCACAGAAAGCAGTTGAGGCCAAAACATTGTATGTTTTCAAAAAGGAGTTAGATATAGCTCTTGGGTTTAAAGGGATCAAAGGGTACGGGGCGAAAGTGGAAACAGGCTACTGAGTTGGATGATAAGCCATGATCATAATGAATGGCGGAGCAGGCTCGAAGGGCCAAATGGCCTACTCCTGCTCCTATTTTTCTATGTTTCTACGTCTATGAAGAAGTTTCTCCTAAATGCTCAACCTCTCATCCTGAGACTGTGCCTCCGTGTTCTAGATTCCCCAGCCAGGGGAAACAACCTCTCAGCGTCTACCCTGTCAAGCCCCTTCAGAATCATGCATGTTTCAATGTGATCACCTCTCATTCTTAAACTCCAGAGAATACAGACCCAATTTACTCAGCCTCTCTCATCCCAGGGCCCAATCTAGTGAACCTTTGCTTTACCGCCTCCAATGAAAGTATATTCTTCCTTAAATATGGAGACCCAAACTGTGCACAGTACTTCAGGTGTGGATTCACCAAAGCTCTGTACAATTGTAGCAAGATTTCTTTATTCTTGTATTCCAATCTTCTTGTAATAAAGGGCAACATGCCATTTGCTTTCCTAATTGCTTGCTGTACCTGCATGCTAACTTTGTATTCCTTATATGAGTACACCCAAGTCCCTCTGAACATCAACATTTACAAGTTTCACACCTTGTAAAAAATATTCTGCTTTTCGGTTCTTACTACCAAAGTGAATAACCTCACACTTCCGCACATTATACTCCATCTGCCCCCTTGTTGTCCACTCACTTAACCTGTCCATATCTCTTTGAATGGGGAGGAGAAGCTGCGAAGAACAAGAAGAGGTAACACTCCATGGTCCCAGCCTTTGGTCACAATGGGACACTGACCAGATTGGTCTTGACGTTGTCTGCAGAATAGGAACCAGACAGAAGGGAGTCCAACACAAAATGGTTGGACAGCAGTGCACATAGCTGGGTTGTAACAGTGCATCCTGTCATGCAGGCCCACACCTGCCAATAATGAGGCACATATATTTTGCCACATGAACATTGATTTTTAAACTGTTACTGGAGTAATGAAAGAAGTTGTTTTTAAAAAAAAAACCACCAGACCCTTGACTGGAAAGACATTTGCATAGTAACAGACAGTACTTGGAAAGGACAAAGGGGCCACTTCCTGCTCCAATTTAATCCACAATGGATTTTTGATTACCAGACGTTGAAGGTGGAGAAGCTAGCATTCCAGGTTAACTGCTAAAATAGCTGAATACACAAACAGACGTGGTCAGACCAGTTTAGTCGCATGACTAACTGGCTGTTGAAGTTTTTTTGAATTTGAACTTGCCACAGAGTTTTGAACTGAGATAGAAAGCTGTTAGCTCCTGGACTAAAAAGACCTCTCTCCTGTCTGCTCTCATCAGCTTCGCAAACCATTGAGGACACATGAACCCTGAGAGAGAAAAGTCTCCTACAGTGAACAAGGTTTAAGAAGAATACTGGGCCCCAACGAAAAGCAAGACTATATCTTCAATCAAGGACTCTACAGCGAGCTCGAAGCACAGTAAAAGAAAAAACCCTTTTCAGAGATTACCTCAAACCTCTCCACTATTTTTCTTCTGCTCTTTTCTGTCTCTATTTGCAGGCGTGTATCGTGTATGCATGCTAGCGTGGGGCGCAGCATGTATCCATAGGCATTAACCGCATTAGAGTTTAAGTTTAAATTTTAATAAATTTCACTTTTCTTCTTTAAACTGAGAAAACCTGATTGTGCTCTTTTCTTTGTCTTATAATTGGAAAGTGGTGAACAAGGATTCACCAAGGGGGAGCTCAAAATACGGTGTGTTTAAAATTAAATCCTGTTACAGCAAGAGCAGGTGAAAGCTGAGAAAGACCCGCAGATACCTTTCTCACCTGGTCGTAACAATCCAATACTTGAGAGGAAAGGGAAGTTAGAAAAAAGGAGCTTAGAGATGAGACAATAGTTGGAGCAGATAGTGGAATGCAGAATAGGCTTTTTAAAAAGTCAGGAGGTTGATAACAGCAGACGTAAAGGGGAAAGGAAACAGCGTGGGTTTGAAGGGAGTCATTCAGGCAGTTTCAAATACTCAAAGACTGAGAGTAAAATGAGCGTTAAAAATAGAACAGGTCACAAGGTAAAACATCTCCACTCATGTCACTTGCTGATATATAATACTGAAAGCTACAACACTATCACAATTTAGCTACAATATCCATTTCTTTTGGTCATTATGGAGTTACCCAATGGACTGAATGCCTTTCAGGATTTCAGCCTTACTGAAAATCAGATTGTCTTTAAAAAAAACTCCCGATCGAAAATGCTATTTCATCAGCTGTAACAGTATTGGAGGTTGGAAGGAATTTTTGTTTTTCTTCGCGTCTGATTTAACAGCTACATTCCTGTAGCTTTGACTTTTTCTATGCCTTAGGTGATGGAGAAGGGAAGAATGCCTCATAGGGCTGCAGTCAGCAATGGAACCATTTTCCATTTGTATGGCTTATTCCGGAGGTGCGGAACCACAGTGAACAGCTCAACCTTAGGCTCAGCATTCTCCCCCCACAACCAAGGCCACCTACTTCCATGCTCACAACACTTCCCAACTCTGCCCCTACCTCATCCCCTCAGGAACCCCACCGCAGGGCCCAACTTTTCGGACACTCCATTATATGACCTTTGTGTCTCAATTCGACACAAGTTTTGACTCATCTAAAATGTCACAATCTAAGTCTTCCCCCACAAAACTGGCAATCCCATGCTGAAGTCCTCTCCAAGCTCTGCATGTTCACAGTGATGCAGCGAGTTTAATTTTAAAATTCTCATTCTCACTTTCAAATCCAATGACAATCTTGCCTGACCGACCGCACCTTACCTTATGTTCCTCACACATTGTCCATTCCTCTAACACTGGGCTTCGTCATTGTCCCACACTCCACCATTGGTGGCCATTTGATCAGCCACTACATTCTGGCCCTCTGGACCACCCTGCGTACCTTCCTCCTGCCATTGACAAACTACTACAAAGTATTACAAAATAATATAGAAATAGGCTGTTTGGCCTAACAGCCCATGCCAGTGTTAATGTTCTACACAAGCCTCCTCCCACCCTCTTAATCTAACTACATCAACATATCCTATTCCTTTCTCCCTCACTTGCTTATCTAGCTTTCCTTTGAATCCATATGTACTATTCACCTCAACTATTCCCTGTGGTAGTGAGTTCCATATTTTAACCACACTCTGGGGTAATGACATTTTTCCCAAATTTCCTATTGGAATTATTAGTGACTATCATATTTATGCCCCTTAGTTCTAGCGTCACCTCAGGTGGAATCTCTATGTCTACCCTATCAAACCCCTTCATAATCTTGGAAGGCCTCTCTCAACTCGCCCGTCAGTCTTCTCTTTTCTAGAGAGAAGAAACCCAGCCTGTTCAATCTTATCTGATGGGTATAACCTCTCCATTCTGGTACCAGTCTAGTAAATCTTTTTTGCACCTTCTCTAGTGCATATTATTTTATAATTTGAAGACCAGAACTAGTCCACCTAAGGTTCTTTACCACCTCCAGAAAACTAATTTTTCTTTAACTATGCTTTTAATCCCCTGACCCAACTCTTTCCATTTCTCCCTTTACTCTTCCCATTCAGCATCACTTGCCCTCTAACTGTAAAGCACTTGGAGAATGTCCACCAGCACATCAGGAACATACTGAAATACAAATTGTCATTTCTTCTCTCATTCCTTACAATTTTGGTTTCTCTTTATTCAACTACAGCAAGTTGCGATGAAAGAGAGACAGAAACAGAAATTCACCTCAAAGTTCTCAGTAAAAAAGTATGCAAGTGTCACAGAGAATCTGCTCCACTTGTCATAGCCCTGAATTGAAGCATGTACGCTGCCTCAGCTTCAATACGGAGAGAGTTACAGCTAGTCACAGCAATGCCGAATGGGTAATTTATTCTGGCCAAATTGTTGTATAATGACTGGTTTTATTCCAGACTTAACTATGGTTCATCAAGCCTGTAGTTACAATGGCACACTAACTCTTGCAGCATGCTGGAAGAGGTTCCCCAGAAACATCCCATAACCCTGATCTAGCCCAGAATCTGCAGAATACTCAAGTTAGGGATACTGGGAGAAATTCCGAGGACATCATCTCCTTTCCAGAGTTCAGACAGCAGTTTTAAAAATGCACTTTGCTCAATATTCACAAATAGATACATAAATATTAATCTCTACACAGTTTTCACATGCCCAGTATTTCCCTCCTCCCTTACTGAAGCATCTTTCAAAAGACTAAAACTGCCCTCCACCAGCTGGTGCACATCAGGATCACAATGTCCTGAAGTAAATCTCAGCCTTGGTTCAGTGGTAGCACTCAAGCCTGAGTCAGAAGGTCCCATGTTCACACCCCATTCCTGAGACCTGAACACACAGTTTAGTCTGGCAGTTCAGGACAGAATTGGGGGGAGTGCTGCACTGTCTGAGGTGCCATTTTTTGATGAGATTTTGAGCCAAGGACCGATTTGCCTGGCTGAGTTGGATATGAAAGATTCCATGGCACTATTCGAAGACGAACAAAGAAGGTTCTTCTAGTTTCCTGGTCAATATTTCTCTCAACCAATATCTCTAAAAAGCAGTTTATCTCATTGCTGTTGGGATCTTGCTGTGTGAAAATACAAGAAAGTGCATTGAAACAAGAAAAATGTATTCATCATCAAGATAATCTCAAAGATTATCAAATTTAGACTAGGCCTTATAGACGTTTCTTCAAAGGCTGAGGTGACATTTTTCTGCTGATGCTGAAACTATGAGAGATGATATTTTGTTATCGATCACATCCTTTCCCTCTCATCCGCCCTACTCGGTTATTTCCCGAAGACAACAGCTTTAAATCACCAAGATGCTAAAATAGCCACAGCTAGCCAATCATCTACCTATCTCATCATCTGTACTGCCTGTAGATAGCCCATTGGTACCTCATAGTCATAGAATCAGACAGCACTGAATTTTATAATATCCAATAACATTTCCCTGATACATCTAATTATCTTTCCTCTTAGTCTTTAGGTTCCTTCTATATGGTGTGTCCCTCATAGATTTACAGCAGACACACACCCTCTCTTGTGTACTAAATGGGGACTTAAATAAGGAATTTGGAACTAAGGGTTTAATAATTATAATCTCCTATTTGAACTAAAACTTTCCCAAGACATCAAAACTGTGACTCCCTTCACCTCCCAAGGTTTTTCTTCCTCTTCCTCAGTTCTGAAGAAGGGTCACTGACCTGAAACGTTAACTCTGCTTCTCTTTCCACAGATGCTGCCAGACCTGCTGAGTGGTTCCAGCATTTTTTGTTTTTATTTCAGATTTCCAGCATCCGCAGTATTTTGCTTTTATTTTCTTCCTCTTACCAACTTCAAGCTCTTTAAAAACACAAGCCTAGTTCTTATTTTCCTAGCACTTCTCTCCTTCCCTAGACAACATTGCGGGCAGTTCTGCTCTATTGGCTTTGCCTGAGATAAAAATGTTAAAACCTATGACCTGCATAAAACAAAACGGAAGAAGAATGCTCAGCAGACCTCAACAGCAAAGAGATTGTTGCATAACCTTCAATTAATTAGAATCAAAGCAAGTTAAAAATTGACTGGAACTGAACAGCTAGAGATACAAAACGGTAAATTTGAAACCAACACGAACTAGATCAAGAACATAATTTCTCATTTTCAGAATGAAAGCTTCTCATAGTTCAGACTTTCATAATGCATCATTTTTATATAAGAACATAGGAGCAGGACTAGGCCATTCAGCACATCGAGCCTGCTCCGCCATGCAATAGGACATGGCTGATCATTCGCTTGATGCCTCACATAGCCACTTGCAGGAAAAACAGCAAAAGTGCAATAAATAATGGCCAAATAATGCATTTAAAGTAAGAAGCAGGTGTTTTTTTGCAGCTGTATTGTGGGTGTTAGAGCATTCAACTTTCTCCAACTTGCATCCCCCTCTCCTTTGACTGCTCTTTGCTAATCAACAGGGAAGAACCACTTTCAAATTAGGAATCTGAAAAAAGATTAATCTCCGCCACACTACAAACACGCTGGCTCCTTTATTTCTGCAAATACAACATAACTTTAAAATAAAAAGCAAAGACTCGGCATAAAACCGATATTCACCCATGTTACTCTCTTTCAGAATCTTTACACAGCAAATCTGAATTTAATGCCAGAAGTAGAACATGGCATCAGTCGGAGTAAATTTGGACTTGTTAAAAACATGCAGCCCTTTCACATTTCAATAATAACACACTGTTAGAATCTATGGTGGGTCTGGAATATAGAAGAAAGTCCACTAATCTGATCAATGCTTCAACCTAATTGCTTTTCAGAATTTGTGATCCTGAATTGCAATATTATGTCTAACTTAAGTCTTAAAAAACTAAACTATGTGAATAGAAATCCAATGCCCTCCAGGCAGAAGGGCATGGCAGCAATCAATCCAACAACCACTGAATAGTATAATGCCCCTCTGAGGTAAATGGCACACAGTCAAACTGTTTACCTCTTTCACATGCATACACCTACATGCCAACGCTACTTCTTGGCCATTGATAGGGCTTTTTCCCTGGAGCTTAGAAGAATGAGAGGTGATCTAATTGGAACATATAAAATTCTTAAAAGAATGGGGCTTACCAGGGTAGATGCTGAGAAAATGTTTCCCCTGGCTGGTGAATCTAGAACACAGGGCCACAGTCTCATAATAAAGGGGTCAGCCATTTAGGACTGAAATATGGAGAAATGTCTTCACTCAAAGGGTTGTGAATCTTTGGAATTCTGTACCCCAGACAGCTCTGGACACTAAATCATTGAGTATATTCGAGACAGAGACCAATAGACTTTTGGATACTAAGGGATCAATGGATATGGGGAGAGTGTGGAAAGGTGCAGTTGAGGTAGAAGATCGACTATGATCTTGTTGACTGGCGGAGAAGACCTGAAGGGCCAAATGGCCTACTTCAGCTCCTATTTCTTATGTTATGTTCTTTCGTGTGTGTGCGTTTCTGAAATAAGGGCGTGAGGTACAAAAGTACCGCAGGGAGGGATATGAGATATATTGTTGGGAGGGAAACAAAGCTTTGTTACTGCTCAATTTAAAAAAAAATAGTGCAAGATTTTCCCTGATCCAATATCAGCAATCAACTGTGTGGTTTGGTTACCATGCAAACCATATTGGAAATCACTGGACAGAAGTGATTTAACCCCTCTACCCTGTCCATTCATTTTTTTAATGCAAGGTCTAGTCACTACTGTGTGACTGAATGGAGCATTTAGTTATCCAGCAGGGTAATAGTTTAAAAAAGATAATGGGAATGTGTTGAAAGCAGGGCTCTATCAGACCAGAAACAGGACTACTTCTGTATTATATAGTTGCTTTTAATGGGACTTTGGAACAGACAGAATAATATGTGGTCAAGTTTCCAGTGTCAAGTTCATATTGAATAGTCAAAACAGGAACAAAAAACGATAAAAGGTCATGTCTCTGAAAAACTTTTTCTGTTACATGTAGCTAATCCAATGGCAATTCACATACAATGGCAGAGGTGTACAACTCGACAACAAATACAAACACAATCTTGCATCATAGAAACATAACAGTGCAAAGTGAAGTCTACTCAAAAGGGCCACAATCATTTCTAAACTCAAGTTAGGTCTTTCCCAATGGCACACCCCCCCACCCCCACCAACGCCCACTCTTCCCTGGATTCCCCAAACAGCATCACAGGGCCAGATCAGACCCATTTCATTGCCTTAACTACATGGTGTCAAGAGGGTGGGCAGGAAGATCTAATAAAACCATATAGCAATTTCGGCTTGGTCAGGTTTTAAGTTCATTTCCCTCGGTTGCCATTTTTGCCTTTCACCTAACCCGGTTAACACGTAGTTCAATCACTTTGCTTATGAACCAAAACTCAATGTTATGTATGGTTCTTGGTATGGGGGAGGGGTGGGTAGGTGGGTTGTCAAGTTGTCAAAATTATCAGGTGGTGGACATTAGTTTCATGGGGAAGTGGTGAACTAGTCTTTGTCGTTATGACTGATGAAAAACAATTCAGATCACATTTGTTTGGCTATTTCACCATTTCATTTAAGTGTTAATTCTTGCAAGCTTTCAGACAGGCATTTAGAATGGCTACTGTTGCCAGGTGTCAACTGCCTCAACAGGCAATCCAGCAACTGCTGTTCCCACTTCAACCAATGAAGTGGTAGAATAATTATATTCTGACTGCCTAACTATTAAGGTATAATTTCTTTGATCTTCAGGTGAAATCTTGGAAGCCCAGAGGAACTGTCCAAGAGGGATTGATTTCCCCTGTATCCCCAGTTATATGTTTTGACTGCCGGTTTCCTGTTGTGGAGGTCTTTGCCACTTAATACGTCATCAGAAACTCAGCTGAGAAGCATTATGGAAACAGTGCAAAAAAACTTGGACTAAATATTGTGCAAGTCAAGGATTGTACTGCTCATTATTTGTTGAGTGTTTTCTGCTTCTGTGTAATCTCGATTGTAAATAAATTGACACAATTAGTTTAGCCTGAAAGTTCTCTTCAGACAGTGAGGTATTTATTGGCTTTCAAAGCCAAGTAGCCTCCATTGTGCAACACCATGAAAACAGTTAGTCATGTGCCACATTATCCCATTCACATCATACATAAAGGTACAACTTTTGTTTCATAAGCTATGTAGATTTACCCCTGGAAACTGAGTTACGATTAATAGAAATTTACAACACAGAGGGAGGCCATTCAGCACATCATGCCTGTGTTGGTTCTTTGAAAGTGTAGTCGCCCTTAGTCCCTCATTCCCACTTTTGTCCATAACTCTAAGTTCCTTATCCTTAAGTACCTGTCCAACTCCTTTTTAAAACTATTTATGGAACCAACTTTCACCACCTTTTCAGGTACAGCATTACAGAACCCAATAGCTCGAGCACAATATCTTTTCTTTTATATTCTATTTCTCTATTTATTAACTCAAGTAACCCGCATGATGTTTATCCCCCTTATCATCTTACCCTCCCACTATTAAGAATGTGCGTTATGGACATCAAGCTGTCTCTGCTCATCCACACTTTTCAAATTTATGCCATTCTTTTGTATACTGTCCTTCAAAGTGCATCACTTCATATTTCTTCCCATTGAGCTTCATCTGCCATGCTTCTGCCCATTTCATCAACCTGACTATGTCATTCTGAACCTTATAACTATCCTCATCATGATCTAATACTTTGCTAATTCTCATACCATCTGCAAACTTTACAATGCTGCTCCCTGCATGCAAGTTGCTTATAAGAATTGAAAAGAATAATGGGCCCAAAACTGATGCTTGGGGAACAACACTGCAAACAACCTTCCAGTCTGAAATCATCATTCACCACCACCCTTTGCTTCCTGTCAATCCACACAGCCACTTTTCCCTAATTCTACGGGTTTCCATCATCTTAATAAGACTACTGTACGGCACTTTGTTGAATGCCTTAAGTCTATATATACATATTTACTACACTACCCTGATCAACCTTCTCGGTTTAGTTTAGTTTAGTTTAGAGATACAGCACTGAAACAGGCCCTTCGGCCCACCGAGCCTGTGCCGACCATCAACCACCCATTTATACTAATCATACACTAATTCCATATTCCAACCACATCCCCACCTGTCCCTATATTTCCCTACCACCTACCTATGCTAGGGGCAATTGCTAATGGCCAATTTACCTATCAACCTGCAAGTCTTTGGCACGTGGGAGGAAACCGGAGCACCCGGAGGAAACCCACGCAGACACAGGGAGAACTTGCAAACTCCACACAGGCAGTACCCAGAATTGAACCCGGGTCGCTGGAGCTGTGAGGCTGCGGTGCTAACCACTGCGCCACTGTGCTGCCCCCCATCAAAGAATTTAATCAAGTTAGTCAGACACTATTTCTCTTCAACAAATCCATGATGGCTCTTCTTGATTAATTCATGCCTTTCCAAATGAAAGTTTATTTTGTCCCTGATAATGCTTTCCAATAACTTCGCCACCACTGATGTTAGGCTGACTGGCCTGTAGTTTTCTGGTTTATCCCCCTCCCCCTTCTTGTCTAGTGATATAAAATTAGCAACCCTCCAATTCTCTGGCACAGCTCCTGCATCCAATGAGGATTAAAAGATTGTGACCAATGCTTCTCCAGTAACCTAGGATGCATTCCATCGGGACCAGATGACTTACCAACTTTCATTATTGTTAATCTTTTTAGTAAGTCTTTTCTATTACTATCCTGTCCATACCTCCCCTCTCCCCTTTTCGTGCAATCTTCACATCATCTGCTTCCTTTGTGAAGACAGATGCAAAGTACTCATTTAATATTTTTGCCATGTCCTCTGCCTCTACATGAAAATTTCCATTTGGTCTCAACTTTATCCTTAGCCAACTGCTTATACCTTATGTGTTTACAAAACATGTTCAATTTTATGTTGCCTGCTATTCTTTTCAGGTAACCTCTCTCTGCCTCCCATATTAACTTTTTCATTTCCCTCCTGTACTTCCCCCAAAATTCTCCTGGATATTAAATGAAATCATGCTTCTGACATTTGTCATTAGCCTCCTTTTTCTGTTTTTATTTTAACTTTTATTACAAGATTGTCCAGCGAAATTCAACGTGGTCAACGGTGGCTAATGTACTTAAAACCTGATTAAGTTGAAATTTCATGTGCGGTTTTATTGGATCATTCTGCCCACCCTCTTGGCATCATGTGGTTAGTAGCCATGGTGATCTGCCCTAGGGGAGGTCCTCTGCTCATTTCTCCATGCTTCATGGCTCTGCGCTTTCCTCTTCAGTTGCTTATAAGAGCCTCCCATTTTTTTTTTTTAGTTCCATAAGAAATGAGCACTATGACTGGGGAAAAAAGTGCATGAGGCTATTTCCCATCGCCTTCCTCATGTGTGCTATTAAAGGAAACACAAGTCCTCTTCTCGAAGGGTCCTCAGCCTGTAAGCAGCCGTTGCCCCTCAAGGTTCTAGCTCTTGCGTTATCACCATTGAACATTCGCTGGTACCACTGTTGGCCATGGCTTGTAACCCTGTGCATGGGAGCCTTACCTGAGCCTGGGGCAACTCGCAAAAAGGCAGGGACGACCACCCCGAGATCTCAAATGACTCCGTTACCGTTCGCGCAGTTAGGCAAACGGAATAATAAAACAGAAATCCCATGTATAATTTGGCTCTGTGGTACTGTTCAGTATATCCAGAGGCCTAACTGGAGTTTAAAAATGATTATTCCAAGAGGTACAGAGTTCACATCACATTCCTCTGTTCTTTGTTCTTTGTAGCACAAAAAACAAGAACAGTAGAGCACAGGAACATGCCATTCGGCCCTCCAAGCCTGCGCCAATCTTGATGCCTGCCTAAACTAACACCTTCTGCACTTCCGGGGCCCATATCCCTCTATTCCCTTCCTATTCATATATTTGTCAAGATGTCTCTTAAACGTCGCTATCGTATCTGCTTCCACCATCTCCCCTGGCAACAAGTTCCAGGCACTCACCACCCTCTGTGTAAAAAACTTGCCTCGCACATCCCCTCTAAACTTTGCCCCTCGCACCTTAAACCTATGTCCCCTAGTAACTGACTCGCCCACCCTGGGAAAAAGCTTCTGACTATCCACTCTGTCCATGCCGCTCATAACTTTGTAAACCTCTATCATATCGCCCCTCCACCTCCGTCGTTCCAGTACAAGATTGTGTTCAATCCAGTTTGTTCTCCGTAAACTCGTCATCCAAAACTCTGCTGCCTTTGTTTTAACTCACACCAAGTCCCATTCCCCTTTCACCCCTGTGCTCGCTGACCTACATTGGGTACCGGTCAAGCAACATCATGATTTTAAAATTCTCATCCTTGTTTTCAATCCCTCCACGACCTCACTCCTCCCTATCTCTGTAATCTCCTCCAGCCCCACAACCCTCCGAGATATCAGCGCTCCTCTAATTTTGGCCTCTTGCGCATCCCTGATTTTAATCGCTCTACCATTGGTGGCCACACCTTCAGTTGCCAAGGCCCCAAGCTCTGGAATACCCTCCTGACACATCTCCACTTTACTTTCCTCCTTTAAGACATTCCTTAAAATTAACCTCTGTGACCAATTTTTTGGTCAACTGACCTTTTGTGGCTCGGTGTCATAATGCTCCTCTGAAGCACCTTGGGATGTTTTATTATGTTAAAGGTGCTATATAAATATAAGTTGTTGTTGTTGTTGTTGTTGTCAGTTGCAGGTTTGTACACCCTTGTAACTGCACCTGAATCAACATCAGTGCTAAACCTGCTTTCTTGTGGAGTCTTTTTCACAGGCCCTTAGCAAACAACTCCTTTACCAGTCAGCATCCTGGAATTCTTTAAATGCCCGTTCCTGTCAGGGTACCTCCCATCCTGTGCAAGCACCAAGTCGGACAGTATCATTTTTTACTCCAGAGCAAAACTCTGGTCAATGCCAAGCAGGCTGCCCTATAAATAACTACAGGCTCACGCTGGGCATAAGACCAGGAATGAACCCCATGCCTGCAGGAACACTCTTGATACTGCTCTCCCTGTAACAAGGTTGCTATTCAGATTACAAATCTCTTTCCTTTTCACGTTAGAATGAATGCTAAAGTCCACTATAATGTTTCCTTGATTAAGCCTTTGATGCTTGCAGTAGAACTCACCAGCAGTTAGCTTTTGGAGTGAACTGTCATTTGAGACACTTAATATTTATTTGCATTTAACACATGGGTGCACATAGCACGGTGTAAATTCTGGGGTGCTGGGATACTTGAGAATATCTCCCTTGTCCATAAGAAGATGTTTGGTAATGTGGGAATACTATCTCGTTGATGAGCAAGCAATTAAAGTATTTCTCATGCCAGTTTCCAGACGCTACTAATCTGGCATCGCTGGTGAAAAAGAACCCAGATCAGCAATCTGAAGGTACATTCACCTTCTGCACAGTGCTAGAACAAGAACAACAGTACCATAATAATCCTAGATTGGGAGTTAGTTCAGGCAGCAGCAATGATAGAAGAGAAATAGGCCAATGGTTTGAGTCATAATAGGGAACACACTACCGAAAAGCAGGACGTTAAACTGAGGCCTCGTCTGCCCTCTCGGGTGGACATAAAAGATCCCATGACACTATTTCATTGTCTGGGTCATTAATTATCCCTCAACCAACATCACTAAAAAAAATTGTCTGGTCATTACGACATTGCTGTTTGTCGGAGCTTGCTGTGTGCAAATCAGTTGCCATGTTTCCTACATGACGACAGTGACTACATCTCAAAAGTACTTTATTAGTTGTAAAGTGCTTTGAGGCGCCCCAAGGTTGTGGAAAGTGCTATATAAATCCATGTTCGATATTTCTTTCTTTAATATGAAACTTTAGTGCACTGCTACCAAAGAGTGAAGAACAACACATTGTGCCAGGTGAGATCTGGAGAATGATGGCTCATCGTCCATTAATTGGTTTATCTGAACTTTGAGAGGAGCACTCATCAGTGAACAGGAGCAAAATAACACCCAAAGATGCTCGCCCCAAGCTTCTCCATCTCTTTCAACCATTACTGAGCGATGTGAAGATAGGCTCCATTCCTTAGGGGCTGACGCATGAAATTGAGAGCGAGGAATGACCAAAATGAAGAAAGAAAACCAAAATAAAACGTTACTCCAGGATGGTATAACTGTGTACATCCATGGAGCAGAAAGAACATTTCATTGTAATGTCCCACGAGCAGCTAGTTATATTGAAAAAACAGTAAGGATGTAACCCACACTTTGTAACCATTCAAAACGGAGATAGGTTCGCTCTTGCACACTACCAGCGGTCAGAGGTGCATTTACACGAGAACGTAAGAAATAGGAGGTGTAGTAGGCCATATGGCCCCTCAATATGATCATGGCTGATCTTCTGCCTTAGCTTCACTTTCCCAACCTACCCTCATATCCCTCAATTTCCCGAATGCCCAAAGATCTATCCATCTCAGTCTTGACTGTACTCAATGACAGAGCATCCACAGCCCTCAGGAGTAGACAATTCTAAAGATTCATAACCCTCTGAGTGAAGAAATTTCTCATCTCAGCCCTAAATGGCCAACTCCTTATTGAGACTATGACCCCTAGTTCTAGACTCTCCCGCCAGGGGAAACAGCCTCCCAGCATCTCCCTTCTCAAACTCTAAGAATGTTAGCAGTTTCAACAAGATTGCCTCTCATGCTTCCAAACTCCAGAAAATACAGGCCCATTCTACTCAATCTCTCTGCATACAACAACCCTCTTATCCCAGGGTGCTTAATACAGAGACACTAATACAACATAACTTAAAGGAATACAGACAAAATGATCAATTGTAAGTCTCACTGCACCATGGGGGGGGGGGGGGAGAGGGGGGAGAGGTGCATTTATATTGTGCCTTTGACATCCCCAAAGCACTTCATAGCCAATTAAATAGTTTTGAAGTGCGGGCACTGTTGTAATGTAGCAAATGAAGAGCAAGCATCTGTTTTTATGATGTGAGAGCAGATTTCAGCCATGATTCAAATAGGAACATTTCTATATACTATCTTTTTAATCTGACTTTAAAATAGACAGCACTATGCTGTTAAAATTGACCCAAGTTAACTGGCATGATATATCTTGATGCCATGGGCACAAAACATCAAGCTACAGGCAGCACAGTGGTTAGCACCGCAGCCTCACAGCTCCAGTGACCCGGGTTCGATTCTGGGTACTGCCTGTGTGGAGTTTGCAAGTTCTCCCTGTGTCTGCGTGGCTTTTCTCCGAGTGCTCCGGTTTCCTCCCACATGCCAAAGACTTGCAGGTTGATAGGTAAATTGGCCATTATAAATTGCCCCTAGTATAGGTAGGTGGTAGGGAAATATAGGGGCAGGTGGGGATGTGGTAGGAATACAGGATTAGTGTAGGATTAGTATAAATGGGTGGTTGCTGCTCGGCACTGACTCGGTGGACCGAAGGGCCTGTTTCAGTGCTGTATCTCTAAAACTAAAAACTAAAACTATTACACTATTGGTTTCACAGGGCAAAGTCCAGCCATTGTTTCTGGTGTTACTGCTGATTGAGAACTATTCAGACCAAGTTGATTGGACTACTGTCTCATGGTCTTTGCAATGCAAACTTGTATAAACTTTCAGACTCACATCATATAGGTAGATGTATTTCTGTTGCAACCTGAAGCCCTGATCAAACAAATCAACAGACAACCAAGAGACTGCACACCCTATCTATTTCAGGAGAAGTAACTAATACACCAGCTGCCTGGTTATTGAACAAGAAACCTTTTGATCTTAAGGAAATCTGCCCTTTGTAGATTCAGGAGCATTGGTTTCCTATATCTCTAGTATTCTGCATTGAATACCTGTTTCCAATCAGACAGTAAAAGGGGTGCCATGGTACCAATCATCCACATGTTTCATTAAGAGGCTAAATTAAAGCTTAAACAAACATTTTTAAACTGTCAGTTTTTAGATTAGTTTAAATATTCTACAAGTCAAATATTGTTCTAAATGGGTTACTTGATGTGCGTTTTCTGCTTCTGTGTAATTATCCTACTTGTAAATAAACATGACCATAAGTTTTAGCCTGCACCCATAAGGTCTGGCAATTTGTATTTCGCACCTCTCAAAGTGAAGAGAACAAACATGGCAAGCAGCACAGGTAGTCACCACTGAGAAACACCATCATAAAAAAATAAGAACAACCTTGCGTTCATGTAACGCTTTTCATGCTCTCAATGAATCCCAAAGCATTTCGCAGCCAAATGAATTGCTTTTGAAGCGTAGACACTATATTATAGGCAAAGACAGCAGCCAATTTGCACACAGTAAGGTCTCACAAACAGTTGATGAGATACAGAACTAGTCTGGCTGTCTTTGGTGGTGATAGTGGAAGCATGAATCTTAGCCTAGAACCCTGTAGAACTTCCTTGCTGTTCTCCGAATAGTGCCAAAGAATCTTTGACATCCATCAGAACAGCTGCAGAGGGCCTCAGTTTAATGCCTCATCCAAAAAAAATATGGCATCTCCAAAAATGCAGCACTCCCTTGATACTAGTCTGAAGAATCAGCCTGGATTATGTGATTAGATCCTGGAGAAGAACTTAGCCCCACAACTTGCTTACTCAGCAGCGAGATTGTTACCTCTGAGCCGAGCTGGAAAAAAGGTAACTGTTAGGCCTACAATACACTATCCTATTAGCATCACATGAATTGCCGAGCTTTGGGGAAAGAGTAGGAGACTGGGACTAATTAAATAACTCGTTCAAACAGCAGCACAGGTATCATGGGCTGAGCAGCCTCCCAATGTGCCATGCCATTCTATGTTTCTGGGAGAAGGGTACTAATTTTAGTTCATAGGAGATGTGTGACTTCTTATGGAAGCCCCTTTTCTTCATGTGAACATGAGCTGAATGTTGGGAGAAAGCTAGAAAGAGATAAGCATTTGCAGCATGAAAAGCAGTTCAGAGAAGAAAATATAACTTTAAAACACTTCCTATTGTTATGCCCAGTAAAGAGCCATCATATCCCTAACTTTTAAGATACGACCTTAATTCAATGTGGACTCTTTCAAATTGACTTTTCCTTTAAAAAAGTGGACAATGTGCTGCAAAGATGGCCACAGAAGATCATATGGCCTGACCTATGTATTCAAAAACTGCCTCACTATCTGGAAAGAACAAAAGGATACATTCCAGACTAAAATGTGTCAACTACACCCATCCTGAAACTATCAAGAGACATTCCTGAAATGAATGGGTTTCTTCTGAGACAAAGTTGTTGATGGTCTTAATCCCCCACCCCCCAGGATGAATAGGTGTGAGGTAGCCACATCATAACAGAATGGTGCCCATCTAGACGTCCTGATCCATTGTGTGTTCACACCAGGGGAGAAGGCTATGTGTCAACTAACAGAAACTCTGTGATGGATTTTGACCTTAGAAAGTAGCCCTCTGGTGACAGAGGAGAGATCAAGCTAACAAGACAGAAAGCAGTCCAGCCAGAGGCTGTCGAAAGAGATACAGTAAAAAAAAAGGCCCGTTACTAATTCTACATTTCAACTTGCTGCAGCAGAGAACTGAAAGTGACCACCACCTCCAGTCGGAAGTCTTAACCACAAATCTACAACACCTCAACAAGTTCAAGACTACAAACAACCAGGCCTGCACCTGTAAAAAGAGAATGCCCTCCTTAGAAGATTCAACAGGTTTACTGGTAACAGGTAACAGGTAAACCACAAACACCTACCTCACTGAACTACATCCTACACTTTTCTCTATACCTATCTATTCTTGTGTATGCATGTATGAGTGAATGTGGGTGTGGGTGAGGTTGCAACCATTTCGGGAATTGTGTAAAAATAAATACGAATTAGGAGCAGGAGTAGCCACTTGGCTCCTCAAGCCTGCTCTGTCATTCAATAAGATCTTATTGCAACCTCGACTCCACATTCCCGCCAACCCCCAATAACCTTTCACCCCCATGCTTATCAAGAAATTATCTACCTCTGCCTTAAAATATTTAAAGGCTCTGCTTCCACTGCCCTGAGGAAGAGAGTTCCAAAGACTCACGACCCTCAGAGAAAAAAGTTCTCATCTCTGTCTTACATGGGCGATCCCTTAACTTTAAATAGAAAAAAAACAGGAGCAGGAGTAAGCCATTTGGCCCTCTGAGCCTGCTCCGCCATTCAATACGATCATGGCTGATCATCCAAACTCAGTAACCTGTTCCCACTTTCTCCCCGTATCCCTTGATCCCATTAGCCCCAAGAAATATATCTAACTCTTTCTTGAATATATTTAATTATTTGGCCTCAACTGCTTTCTGTGGTAGAGAATTCCATAGGTTCACCACTCTCTGGGTGAAGAAATCTCTCCTCATCTCAGTCCTAAATGGCTTACACAGTCTATCCTTAGACTGTGACCCCCGGTCCCGGACTCCCCCACTATCGGGAACATCCTTCCTGCATCTAGTCTGTCCAGTCCTGTTAGAATTTTGTAGGTTTCTATGAGATCCCCTCTCATTCTTCTAAACTCTAGCGAATACAAGCCTAACAACCCAATCTCTCTTCATACGTCAGTCCTGCCATCCCAGGAATCAGTCTGGTGAACCTTCGCTGCACTCCCTCCATAGCAAGAACATCCTTCCTCAGATAAGGAGACCAAAACTACACACAATACTTCAGATGTGGTCTCACCAAGGCCTTGTATAATTGCAGCAAGACAGCCTTGCTCCTGTACTCGAATCCTCTCATTATGAAGGCCAACATACCATTTGCCTTCTTAACTGCCTGCTGCACTTGCATGCTTACTTTCAGTGACTGTTGCACAAGGACACCCAGGCCTCACTGCACCTACCCCTTTCCCAATCTATCACCGTTCAGATAATAATCTGCCTTTCTGTTTTTGCCACCAAATTGGATAACGTAACATTTATCCACATTATACTGCATCTGCCATGTATTTACTCACTCACTGAACCTGTGCAAATCACACTGGAGCTTCTCTGGATCCTCCTCACAGCTCACACTCCCACCCAGCTTTGTGTTATCTGCAAACTTGGATATATTACATTTAATTCCCTCATATATATCATTAATATATATTGTGAATAGCTGGGGTCCTAGCACTGATCTGTGCAGTACCCCACTAGTCATGGCCTGCCACTCGGAAAAAGACCCGTTTATTCCTACCCTTTGTTTCCTGTCTGCCAACCAGTTCTCTATCCATGTCAGTACCTTACCCCGAATCCCATGTACTTTAATTTTGCACACTAATCTCTTATGTGGGACCTTATCGAAAACCTTCTGAAAGTCCAAATACATCACATCCACTGGTTCTCCCTTATCTATTCTACTAGTTATATCCTTTTAAAATTCCAGTAGATTTGTCAAACATGATTTCCTTTTCATAAATCTCTGTTGACTTTGTCCGATCCTGTCATTGTTTTCCAAGTGCTCTGCTATTAAATCTTTATATAATGGACTCTTACATTTTCCCCACTACTGATGTCAGGCTAACTGGTCTATAACTCCGTTTTCTCTCTACCTCCTTTTTTAAATAGTGGGGTTACATTAGCTACCCTCCAATCCAGTGGAACTGTTCCAGAGTCTATAGAATTTTGAAAAATGACCAGCAATGCATCTACTGTTTCTGGGGCCACTTCCTTAAGTACTCTGGGACGTAATCAGGCCCTGGCGATTTATCGGCCTTCAATCCCATCAATTCCCCTAACACCATTTACCTACTAATACTGATCTCATACAGTTCCTCCTTCTCACCAGACCCTATGTTCCCCAATATTTCTGGGAGGTAATTTATGTCCTCCTTTGTGAAGACAGAATCAAAGTATGTGTTTAATTGGTCTGCCATTTATTTCTTTGTTCCCCATTATAAATGTCCCCGTTTCTGATTGTAAGGGACCCACATTTGTCTTCACTAATCTTTTTCTCTTCACATATCTATAGAAGCTTTTACAGTCAGTTTTTATATTCTCTGCAAGCTTACATTCATACTCTATTTTCCCCTTCTTAATCAATCGCTTTGTCCTCCTTTGCTGAATTCTAAACTGCTCCCAATCCTCAGGTTTGCTGCTTGCTCTGGCCTTTTTATATTTCTCCTCCTTGGATCTAATAATAGCCCTAATTTCTTTTGTAAGCCATGGTTGAACCACCCTTCCTGTTTTATTTTTGCACCAGACAGGAATGAACAATTGTTGTAATTCATCCATGCGCTCTTTAAATGCTAGCCATTGCCTATCCACTTTCAACCCTTTAAGTAACGTTCCCCAATCTATCATAGACAACTGCGCTTCATATCTTCATAGTTTCCTTTATTTAGATTCAGGACCTTAGTCTCGGAATCAACTCTCTCACTCTCTTAATGAAGAATTCTATCATGTTATGGTCGCTCTTCCCCAAGGGACTCCGCACAACAAGATTGTTAACTAATCCTTTCTCATTACATAATACCCAGTCTAGGATGGCCTGTTCTCCAGTTGGTTCCTCAACTTATTGGTCCAAAAAACCATCACGTTCACACTCCAGGAAATCCTCCTCTACAGTATTATTGCTAATTTGGTTTGCCCAATCTATATGTAGATGAAAGTCACCCATAATTACAGCTGCACCTTTATTGCATGCATCTCTAATTTCCTATTTAATGCCATCCTCTACATCACCACTGCTGTTTAGGGGTCTATATACAACCCCCACCAACGTTTTCTGCCCCTTGGTGTTTCTTAGCTCCACCCAAACAGATTCCACATCAGGATTCTCTGAGCCAATATCCTTCCTTACTGTAGTATTGATTTCCCCTTTTACGAACAAAGCTACTCCACCTCCTTTCCCTTTTTGCCTGTCCTTCCTAAATATTGAATACCCTTGGATGTTCAGTTCCCATTCTTGGTCACCCTGCAGCCATGTCTCCGTAATCGCAACTATATCGTATCCATTTACACTTATTCGTGCGGTTAATTCACCTACCTTATTGCGAATACTCTGCGCATTGAGACACAATGCCTTTCGGCTTGTCTTTTTAACATTCTTAGACATCATGGCATTATTTCACACTATGGCCCCATTTGTTTCTTGCCTTTCTTGATGCCTTCCACTTTTGCCTTTTTGTTTCCTGTCTTTTGTTTATATCCTTGTTTCCTCTTCTTCAATCTTCCTGCTCAGGTTCCCATCCCCCCTGCCATTCTAGTTTAAATCCTCGCCAACAGCACTAGCAAACGCCCCTTCGAGGACATCGGTTCCAGTCCTGCCTGGGTGTAACCTGTCCTGCTTGTACAGGTTCCACCTTCCCCAGAACCGGTCCCGATGTCCCAGGAATCTAACTCCCTCCCTCTTGCACCATTTCTCCAGCCACGCATTCATCTGGTCTATGCCTGTTCTAGATTCTCCCACAAGGGGAAACATCCTTTCCACATCCATCCTGTCAAGACCCCTCAGGATCTTATATGTTTCAATCAAGTTGCTTTTTATTCTTCTAAACTCCAGTGGATACAAGCCTAGCCTGTCCAACCTTTCCTCATAAGACAACCCGCCCATTCTAGGTATTAGCCTAGTAAACCTCCCAATACATTTACATCCTTCCTTAAATAAGGAGACCAATACTGTACACTATACTCTAGATGTGGTCTCACCAATGCCCTGTATAGCTGAAGCATAACCTCCCTACTTTTGTATTCAATTCCCCTCACAATAAACAATAACATTCTATGAGCTTTCCTGCTGTACCTTGCTGCACCTGTATTCTAATCTTTTGAGATTCATGCACTAGAACATTCAGATTCACCTACATCTCAGAGCTCTGCAATCTCTCAGCATTTAGATAATATGCTTCTTTTTTATCATTCCTGCCAAAATGGACAGTTTCACATTTTCCTACATGATACTCCATTTGCCAGTTATCTTTTTTTAAACCTACGAGAAAATCTGTCATTTGACCCTAATAAAACAAACACTCAGGGATGGACTCGTCATTTGTAACAAAACAGTTGGAAGCTGAACAGTGGCAATCACCTACACCCCTTACCACCTGTCCATAACACTACTGCCCAACCCCCTAATAATCTAAAATCAGACTTAATGTCATAAGCAACTGATGGCATGGACCCAGTCAGGATATGTTTTGTTACAGGTGATGTAAAGGAAGTAAGTGAAGCCTAAGTAAACAGTTGAGATGTTTATTTCTATTCCTAGAACAGGCATAGATTTGTTGTCAGGGCAAAGAGTGCAGCGATCAAGACGATTTTACAGAAAATACCCAGCAAAACCCTTTTTGCTGTAGCAACATATAACTATTTCTGTCACCGAGAGAATCACAGTTTTCAGAGAGAGTTCTTAAGCAAGGAGCAAACCCAGTCAGAAAGACCAAACGCTGGTAGTGTTTCATGGCATGGCTTAATGGAGAACAATACAGGTCAATTCCACTCGATACCAGAAATATTATTCAGGAAATAGGAAGCGAAGACAGAGATAAACAAACAGACATTAACCCTTTGGTGCCCCTATTAATTTAATAAAAACACACAATTTGTGCGATTAAGCATCACTAGGACAAATGACATTCTTACAGATCTGTCCTGAAACCAGCGCCTTCATTGCCTCCCACTCTTTGAATTTTTGTTTTATTTATTCATTCATGGGATGTGGACGTCGCTGGCTAGGCCAGCATTTATTGATTATCCCTAATTGCCCTCGAGAAGGTGGTGGTGAGCTGCCTTCTTGAACTGCCGCAGTCCTTGGGATGTAGGTACACCCATAGTGCTGTTAGGAAGGGAGTTCCAGGATTTTGACCCAGTGACAGTGAAGGAACTGTGATATAGTTCTACGCCAGGATGGTGTATGATTTGGAGGGGAACTTGCAGGTGGTGGTATTTCCATGCATCTGCTGCTCTTGTCCTTCTAGGTGGTAGAGGGCACAGGTTTGGAAGGTGCTGTTAAAAGGAGCCTTGGTGAGTTGCTGCAGTGCATCTTGTGGATGGTGCACACTGCTACCACTGTGCATCGATGGTGAAGGGAATCAATGGGATGCCAATCAAGCGGACTGCTTTGTTCTGGATGGTGTTGAGCTTCTCGAGTGTTGTTGGAGATGCACCCATCCAGGCAAGTGGAGAGTATTCCATCACACTCCTGACTTGTGCCTTTTAGATGGTGGACAGGCACTGGGGAGTCAGGAGGTGAGTTAACATTAAGGGGAAATGGTTAGGTTCTCTCTTGTTTGACATGATCATTGCCGAGCACTTGTGCGGCATGCATGTTACTTGGCACTTATCAGCCCAAACCTGGATGTTGTCCAGGTCTTGTTGACTATGGACATGGGCTGCTTCATTATCTGAGGAGTCGCGAATGGTGAACATTGTGCAATCATCAGCAAACATCCCCACTTCTGACCCTATGATGGAGGGAACGTCATTGATGAAGCAGCTGAAAATGGTTGGGCCTAGGACACTACCCTGAGGAACTCCTGCACTGATGCCCTGGGACTGAGATGATTGACCTCCAACAACCATCTCCCATTGTGCAAGGTATGACTCCAACTAGCAGAGAGTTGTCCCTCGATTCCCATTGCTAAAGCTCCTTGAAGCCATACTCGGTCAAATGCTGCCTTGATGTCAAGGGCAGTCACACCTCGAGTTCAGCTCTTTTGTCCATATTTAGACAAAGGCTGGAACGAGGTCAAGAGTTGAGCGGCCCTGGCGGAACCCAAACTGAGCACCAGTGAGCAGGTATTGCTGAGCAAGTGCAGCTTAATAGCATTATTGACGACCCCTTCCATCACTTTGCTGATGACAGAGAGTAGACTGATAAGGAGGTAATTGGCTGGGTTGAATGTACAGGACATACTTGGGCAACTTTCCACATTGCCAGGTAGATGCCAGCATTGTAGCTGTACTGGGACAGCTTGGCTAAGGATGCAGCTAGTTCTGGAGCACAAGTCTTCAGTACTATTGCTGGAATGTTGTCAGGATCCATAGCCTTTACAATATCCAGTGCCTTCAGCCATTGCTTGATATCACGTAGAGTGAATCGGATTGGCTGAAGACTGGCATCTGTGATGCTGGGGACCTCAGGAGGAGGAGATGGATCATCCACTCGACACTTCTGGCTGAAGATGGATGCAAATGCTTCAGCCTTGTCTTTTGCACTGATGTGCTGGGATGACCCATCATTGAGGATGGGGATATTTGTGGAGCCTCCTCCTCCTGTTAGGTGTTAGGTATTTAATTGTCCACCACCATTCATGACTAGATGTGGCCTGGAGAGCTTAGATCTGATCCATTGGTTGTGGGATCGCTTAGCCCTGTATACTGTGTGCTGCTTGCTGTTTGGCATGCAAGTAATCCTGGGTTGTAGCTTCACCAGACTGAAAGCTGCTCCTGGCATGCCCTGCTGCACTCTTCATTGAACCAGGGGTGGTCCGGCTTGATGGTAATGGTAGAGTGAGGGACATGCCAGGCCATGAGGTTACAGATCGTGATTGAATACAGTTCTGCTGCTGCTGTAGGCCCACAGCGCCTCATAGATGCCCAATTTTGAGTTGCTAGATCTGTTCAAAATTATCCTATTTAGCACAATGGTAGTGCCACACAACACAATGTGAAGGGTATCCTCAATGTGAAGATGGGACTTCGTCTCCATAAGGACTGTGCGGTGGTCACACCTACCAATATTGTCATGGACAGATGCATCTGCGACAAGTAGATTGGTGAGGACGAGGCCACGTAAGTTTTTTTCCTCTTGTTGATTCCCTCACCACCTGTTGCAGACCCAATCTAGCAGCTATGTCCTTTAGTACTCAGCCAGCCTGGTCAGTAGTGGTGCTACTGAGCCACTCTTGGTGATGAACATTGAAGTGCCCCACCCAGACTACATTCTGTGCCCTTGCCAGGGCAACTCCCTCCCGACTGTACACCACTGTGTCGCTACCTCTGGTGGGTCCGTCCTGCTGGTGGGACAGGACATACCTGGGGTAAAGGCCTGCTCAGGTCTGCAAATGAGACCCAACCCGAGCCCGACAGAATCCCATCCGAGCCCAACCTGGCCCGAGTCTTTCCATTTTTTCCTGCGCCCGACCCGACCATCAGTTAACCTACCTTCCGTTTTTCACTTTGTTCCTTACCTGCACAAGCTTTAAATAACGGTAACAAAACTACCTTTAAAGTCCAAAAAGTAAATTAACATTAGAGTTACTTACCGGAGGTGGTGATAGAGTGTGTCCGATCCAGCCCGACCCGAGCGCTGGACCCGGAAGAGCGACCCGACCCGAACCGGACACATGTCGTCGGGTCCCATCGGGTTTGTGTCGGGTAGCAGGCCTTTACCTGGGGATGGTGATGGTGGTGTTGGGGACGTTGCCTGTAAGGTATGATGATTCTGTGAGTATGACTATGTCAGGCTGTTGCTTGACTAGTCTGTGGGACAGCTCTCCCAACTTTGGCACAAGCCCAGAGATGTTAGTAAGGAGAACTTTGCAGGGTCGACAGGGCTGTGTTTGCTGTTGTCATTTCCAGTGCCTAGGTCGATGCTGGGTGATCCGGCCAGTTTCATTCCTTTTCTTACACTTTCCAGCGGTTTAATACAACTGAGTGGCTTGCTAGGGCATTTCAGAGGGCATTTAAGAGTCAACCACATTGCGGCAGGTCAGGAGTCACAAGTCAGCCAGACCGGGTGATCCAGATGGTCATCATTAGAGTAGTTTTTATTAATTCCAGATTTATTAATTGAATTCAAATTTCACCATCTGCTGTGGTGACATTCGAACCCATGTCCCCAGAGCTGTAGCTTAAGCATCTGGATTAGTACTCCAGTACTGTGTACTAATAAAAAAAAAACACTTTCTCCTCAACAATATCACAATTTTGCTTTGGTTGGAGGACACTATTTTCAAGACATTCAAGACCAGGGGCCCCTGGGATTGCATCAATACTCATTGGGGTGACCCTCACTCATACATAGAAAAGTTTCAAAACCACTGCTATACTTGGCCCAGACGACTCACTCATCATCCATAGAGTCATAGAGTTAGAGTTATACAGCACAGAAAAAGGCCCTTCGGCCCATTGTGTCTGTGCCGGCCATCAAGCACCTAACTATTCTAATCCCATTTTCCAGCACTTGGCCCCTAGCCTCGTATGCTATGGCGTTTCAAGTGCTCATCCAAATACTTCTTAAATGTTGTGAGGGTTCCTGCCTCTACCACCTCTTCAGGCAGTACGTTCCAGATTCCAACCATCCTCTGAGACTCTTGGGAAACTATTGGGCAGTTTTGAGCTCCATACTTTAGGAAGGAGAGGGTACAGCACGGATTCCCAAGGGTGCTGCCTTGTATGTGGGAATATAAATACAAAAGTAGAACTTAGAAAAACTGGAGTTGTTTGCATTAGAACAGGGATTTCAAGGTGATTTGATGGAATTTGATTAAAATTGTGCAAGGATGAAGGCAGGGGAGATAGAAAGAGAAGGTGTTTTAACTTTACTACTGAGATTTAGGGGAGGGAAAAACTACACCCCGACCCACTGAAGTGGAAAATTCTGTGCGTGCACACGCTCGCTGACCTACATTCAGTCCAGTGGATTTCAAAATTCTCATCCTTGTTTTCAACCACTCCACTGGCTCACTCCTCCCCATCTCTGTAATCTCCACCTGCCCCATAACCCTTTGGCATATCTGCTCTCCTCTAATTCTGGCCTCTTGACTACGCCCACCAGATTATGCCCACTGTTAATCGCTCCACTGTCAGCTGCCAAGGTCCTAAGCTCTGGAATTCCCTCTCAGTCTCTCTCCTCCTCCAAGACACCCCTTAAAACTTACCTCTTTGTCCAAGCTTCTGGTCACCTACCTAATACATCTTTATGTGGCTCAGTGCCAAACTTTGTCTTATAATGTTCTTGTAAAGCACCTTGGGAAGATTTATTATGTTAAAGATGCTATAAAAATGCAAGTTGTTGTTGTTGGGGGTGAAAATCTAAAACAAGGAGACATCGGTAAAAGATTAAATGCGAGATATTTCGGTCAGCAACACAATTTTACCCAAATTATCGAGAGGCTGGGAAACCCATTACTAGAGATGGCGATTGAAACAAGAAACCGGGTCAACATTTAACAATAGGTTATTTGGGTGGTTGTAGGAAAGGGGGATAAAGGGATATGAGAACAGGTCAGGCACATGGGATTAGGGTTAATGCTCTTGGATGATCAACACCGACACAGCCTGGCTGGGCCCAAGCCCCAACCCCCCTTTCTTTGTTGTAATTTCTATGTAATTTTTGAAAGGCTTCAGTTCTCAATCCTCACTGGATCATTGACTGGAGAAATTGACATGCGCTGAAATAATTGGTCTATAAATTTGAGAGTTCGACCGGTAACGATCCATGGGAAGACCGAAAAGAATTCAGTCCACAATGGGTTATGGGGCTGTGCACTGCAAAGGAAATCAATAAGGCAGTCAGTCGGATAGGAAGGATCCTTCTGAACTATTGCACACATGAACCTGTCTGTTTGAAAGGGCATCATCAGACTTCGGCCAGATTAGCATCCCCAGTCCGGTTGATTTAACACTAACTCAGTACAGATCTCAAGAAAGACAAGTCACTTTGGTCTGTACAGCAAGTATATATTCAACATCATTGCTGCAGCATTACTAAGTTTATTTAGTGCCCTTACACCAATACATGACAAGCAGACAAACACTTATGCTATCTTCTTCTCCTTTGGCCTCCTTATCTCGAGAGACAATGGATAAGCGCCTGGAGGTGGTCAGTGGTTTGTGAAGCAGCGCCTGGAGTGGCTATAAAGGCCAATTCTAGAGTGACAGGCTCTTCCACAGGTGCTGCAGAGAGATTTGTTTGTCGGGGCTGTTACACAGTTGGCTCTCCCCTTGCGCCTCTGTCTTTTTTCCTGCCAACTACTAAGTCTCTTTGACTCGCCACACTTTAACCCAGCGTTCGCCAGAGCTGGCGGGCAGCCATAAAGACTTATGCTATACCCCTCATTTATCACCACCAGTACAGTAAAGACATGGACTTCACCTCTGGGGGTTGGGGTGTCATTTAACCTAACCTGCTGAGGGCAACTGGTGAAATCAAATTGACACCCCATCAAATTACATGTAAAACTGGAATACTAGCCTCGGTTGTGTGCTTAAATGTCTGGAGTGGGACTTAAACTCTCAATCTTCTGACTTGAAAGGTGAGAGTGCAACCAATTGAGCCACAGATAACACAGCTATATTCCCAATGCTACATGGTATAGTTAACCACAGATCCAGCCTTTGAGGCAGGACTCAAGAAATATCAGTCTGAAATACTGAACTTTAAAAAAAAAACTACAGGGGACATGGTGTGGGCTGGGGGCGTCGACAGCATACAGGCTCAAGTATTCTACATGTCCTCCTCCACATCTTACAAGGAATACAGATTAAAAATCATAAACCATCTTCACTCTTTGTATTATATTTACTCCCAATACAGTCTTGTCCATTATATTTCCAGATCATATACCATCATCACCAGTATAATCAATAGCCCTACAACCCCACAACTCTCTGAGATCTCTGCGCTCCTCCAATTCTGGCCTCTTGGGCAATCCCTATTTTAATCACTCCGCCATTTGCAGCTGTGCTTTCAGCTGCCAAAACCCTAAACTCCCTAAACACCTCTGTCTTAAAACCTATCTCTTTGACCAAACCTTTGGTCATCCGTCTTAATATTGCACTATGTGGCCTGGTGATGAATTAACTTTTGTTCGCTAATGCTCCTTGTGCTGCGCCTCAGGATGTTCCACTACATGAAAGATGCTGCATAAATGCAAGACGCTGTTGTTTAGTCTGATCTCTGCCATCTAAAATCTTACAGTACAAGTTAAAATCACCTCTGTGCCTCACAGAGAAATAAATTGCCACAGGAAACAGGTCATTTACTGATGTGCATGAGTGCAAGAACAATCTTGCTTTGGTTTCTATTTCAATATCCCAAGAGTTTAAAGGCATCTCAGTCTCTGACTAAATCAAATCACCAAATCTATTAAAAGGTCAGGTAAATGAGTACCGTGTTTCTTCCAATTGTTGTGTGTGTTCTGGAGCTCAGGGACAGGAAAGAAGACGGCTATCTGTATCTACTCATCTGAAATCAATCCAACATTATGCAGTCACTTCAACTTCTCATATGCACTCTCCACCAACGTTCCCTCTAAGCTGTGCAGCCACAACCCAAGAGTTCCCACGCAGACCGTGCACAAGTTGGCCCCTTTAAGTTACTGCGTCTCTGTGGCCGCGCAAAAAAATTTAAAGGGGTCACTCAAAGAAATTGCCTGCCCGCTCCAAAAACAAATTAGAGTATATGTCGCTCTTCACCACCCTCCCATCCCACCACCACACACACCTATCCGACATATCCTCAGAAGAGATACATTCTGGATTGGTAGAGTTCAGAACTGTAAACTAAAGGGAAATCAAGTGATATAGGAGATAGGGCAAGAAAGTGGATTTGAGGTAGAAAATCAGCCACAATCTTATTGAATGAATGTGCAGGCTCCAAGGGGCCTTGTGGCCTATTCCTGCTCCTTTTTGTTATTTTGTGTAAACCTTAGGAGTGAGAGAGAAAAGAGAGAGCACAAGCGAGAGCAATCATTCCTCAAAGACTGATCTTTATAAGACATGAAATGCCTATCAAATTGTTGATTCTCATCTCCACTGTCTAATAGCCAGGTACTGCAATGTTGTGGTCACCGCTACTTTGTCAGTGCAAATTACTGCTCTTCCACAACACCTTAAAGCAAGGTACTCATTTCATCCACCTTTTATACAAAGCTGAGTGAGCCCGGCTTGGTTTTACACCCAAGACCTGCTGGCCTATGACCCAGCACTAAGTTAACTGGCTTTACCAATTTCAAATGATAAGATGGCTCAATGTTGAATCTAACATTGGAGATATTTCACTGGTCATCATTCTCCAACACGCCACCAATAAAAGGAGATAAAATGATACAGCATAGAAGGAGGCCCTTTGACGCATCGTACCCACCCACGCCAGCTCTTGGGTAGAGCTGTCCAATTAATCCCAGTCGCCTGCTCTTTCTCCATAGCCCTATAAAATTTCTTCGCTTCAATTGTTTATCCAATTCTCTTTTGAAAGTTAGAGTTGAAAATGCTTCCACAACTCATTCAGATAGTACCATCCAGATCACTGTAAGTTACTGTGTTAAAAAAAAGTTTCCTCGTGTCCCCTTTGGTTTTTATCACCTGAAATCTGTGTCCTCTTTCCATTATTTCCAATAGTCGGCTAACAGTGATACATCAGGTCATTATCCCATGGGGAGAAAGGAGAGAAGCATTATTAACATTTTGTTGACTGTGATCATTTATTTGAATCCTTGGAGGTTAGCACCATTGTACTCTTGTGCCTGATCCTTGGATGGGTAGTCATCAGCTCTAGCCAAAACGAAAATGTTTCAATGTAACCCAGCCAGGATACAGTGCTGCAATGGGGGTGAGCAAACGCAAGTATAGCAATTGGCTCGTGAACTGCACTCATTATTGCCAGACAATCTCCACTACAATGCAATCAGTCCCCTATAACTGCTGAGACAACAGCAGGATACAGAATTTTGTCTTTCCTGTTCTGCTTTTGTTACGCTTTCTCCCCCAAAACTTGAAAACGCAAGACTGGGGAACGGACATCAGAACCCAGCAGGGCTACCGACTGCGCCTCCTCCCACACATCAGACTGTCAGGATTGGGAAGCTATCCACAGAGCTAGATTGCCATGGGATAAGAAACCCACCAGATGGCAAGGGATCATCTAATAAATACACAACTTTGCAGTCAGCCTCAGTCATGGACAAAAAGGAAATATCAATGCTCACATCAAGACAAGAGACCATAACCAGGAAATGCGCCCACTGCACAATTCATCTTGCTTTATATTAAAACAGCAGCCCAACTGAATCAAAAGGGTCCAAACTGGGACAAACATTACTAACTCCTCAATCAACTATTCCAATTGATGGAAGTTGTTGGTTCAACACTGGTCCTTAGCAACCAGAAGAGTGAGAAAGTGAAAAAATATGCATTGGTTTTCCACTGATTCATGTCACATGGGTGAGTTTAACCACAGAGCAGAGTTGTTCATTCCCGTGAAACTCAAAAGTGCAGGGTTCCCACCCCAGAGTTGGCAAAAAGGACCTTTCAATAGTGCTCTACTGTTTGCCGTGGGAACGGAAAACTGAACACATTGGTCTGATTCACAAAGCCAGTGTGTGTGGCTTGTGATATATTCCATGAGGATCATTCCCTAGCTCCTGGCAGTAGAGACCCACCCCAAAGATGAGTACGATGCAGGGGAAAACTTGCCCAAAAACTAACATGGAGGAAGAACTCTGGCAGAGTTGGTTATGCAAGAGGGCAGTTGTTTCCCAGACATAATACAGGAGGATGGGGGGGCAGGGGTCTCTCTCCAGAGGTGGGCAATGGAGACAAGGTCCCAAAAGTAACAAAAGGCATTGAAATGTGTCATGCGCCGGATCTGTAGTTTTATTTATTTAAGTACTATGTCATACCTCACAACAGAAGACTATAACCCATTACCATAGAACTGAAGCCAGCTTCACAGAAACAAGTCGAATACAGGAAGTTGAGAAGATATGCAAGCTGTCTGTTTGAATAATAGAAAATGGCAGCGCATCAAAACCACATGCGAGTGTGCAGGACAGTTAAAGCAAAAAATAAAACCACAGAATCACTTATTACCAAGTTCAACTTCAACACCTTTCTATTTAGTATGAACTAATTCAAGCTTCATTACATCTATTTAAATGTAATAATTAAAATCCTTTCACAAAGGGCACGGCATACCAAAGGGAGTGGGAAATTCCTTAATAGAAGTCACAGCCATAAATTGGAGCTTCCCGCCATGTCCTCGTCCCTCCCTACCTCTGTAACCTCCTCCAGCCTATAACCCTCAGTGTTCACTACTCCTCCAATTCTGGCCTCTTGTGCATCCCCAATTTTTCATTGCTCCACCACTGATAGCCTTCAGCTGATTGGGCACTAGGCTCTGGACCTCTCTCCCTAAGCCTCTAAGTTTATCTCCTCATTGAAGAGGCTGTTTAAAACCCACCTCTTTGGCCAAGCATTTGGTCACCTATCCTAATAATGTCTTACAAAAGGCAAAATAGTGCATAGAGTCATAGAGTTATACAGCACAGAAAAAGTCCCTTCAGCCCATCAAGCACCTATCTATTCTAATCCCATTTTCCAGCACTTGGCCCATAGCCTTGTATGCTATGACTTTTCAAGTGCTCATCTAAATACTTCTTAAATGTTGTGAGGGTTCCTGCCTCTACCATCCCTTCAGGCAGTGTGTTCCAGATTCCAACCAACCTCTGGGTGAAAAATTCTTTCCTCAAATCCCCTCTAAGCCTCCTGCCTCTTGCATTAAATCTATGGCCCCTGGTTATGGACACCTCCACTAAGGGAAACAGTTTCTTCCTACCTAACCTATCTACGCCGCTCATAATTTTATATACCTCAATCAGGTCCCCCTCAGCCTTCTCTGCTCCAAGGAAAACAACCATAGCCTCTCCAGTGTCTCTCTTCATAGCTGAAATGCTCCAGCCCAGGCAACATCCTGGTGAATCTCCTCTGCATCCTCTCCAGTACAATCACATCCTTCCTATAGTGTGGTGACCAGAACTGTATACAGTACTCTAGCTGTGGCCTCACTAGTGTTTTGTACAGCTCTATCATAACTTCCCTGCTCTTATATTCTATGCCTCGGCTAATAAAGGCAAGTATCCCATATGCCTTCCTAACCACCTTATCTACCTGTGCTGCTGCCTTTGATGATCTATGGACAAGTACACCAAGGTCCCTCTGACCCTCTGTACTTCCTAGGGTCCGACCATCCATTGTATATTCCCTTGTCTTGTTAGTCTTCCCAAAATGCAACACCTCACAGATGCTGGAAATTTGAAATATAGAGCAGAAAATGCTAGAAATAGTCAGCAGGTCTGGCAGCATCTGTGGAGTGAGACCTTCCATCAGAACTGAAAAACGTTCAGAGATAAAACAGGTTTTAAGCAAGTGTAGAGTCAGGGAAAGTGGGTGGGGCAGAGGAGAGAACAAAAGGAATGTTTCTGTGATCGGACAGAAGTCAGGAGTGATTAAATCGCATCATCCCTTTTGTCATCACAGACCTCTTCTCTCTCCCCCCTTTCCCTTGTTTAAAACCCATCACATGTAACATTTCCAGTTCTGATGAAAGGTCACCAACCTGAAACATTTTCTCTCGCCACAGATGCTGCCTGACCTGAGTATTTCCAGCATTTTCTAATATTTAAGTGCTTCGGTGTCAAATTGTGTTTGATAATCCTATGAACCACTTTGGGACGTTTCAAATTCAGGCGTAATTATTCATTGCCATGGTGACCATTACCTGATAAATCCAGAACATAAACAGGTGGTCAGCGTTTCCTACAGCTTCTATTATTCTTTCCCACATTAGATAAGGATAAAGCATTAATCAAACAGCAGCATGTTCCTTTATTCTGGCCTGCGTGCACAAATTCTGTTAGAGAATAACCCACACGTGCAATAAAAAGATCTTATCAAAGTCGTCCTTTCTGTAACCACCAAAAAGAGAGAATTTATTTGGCACATTTCACAACTTTTGGCATCCAAAATTACACTGTAGCCGATTAATTAACTTGGAACAGTGGACACTATCATCATTTAGGCAAACATGGCAGCCAATTTGCAGACATCAAATTCTTGCAAACAGTAAAGGAGATAAATGACCAGATAGAGAATTTATTTCAATGGCATTAGGGAGACATTGAAGCAAATGGAGAGATTACCGACATAAAAAAGATCGGGGAAAATGATCCAAGAAAAAGTTGAATTTCACAAAAAGTTACATATTTCAGTATTTTATGTAATTTCATATCATTCAATTTAATATTTACAGTTACATTTTAATTCAGAGTTACGTAATTCAAATTGTTAAAATCTTTCGTGCTGTTTTACTAAAATAAGCTACTGATTAATTAGAATTTTTACTGTGCAAAAACAACTTTGAATTAACCATGGACTGCATCCTATATATTTCTGGCACCAGCTAAATTAATTGCTGTACAATGTATAGAAAGAACAGGTGGACCACATGGAACTATGTATGTGGGGTGGTTTGTGGGGAGTGGGGGGCTCAATTCAAATGACTGCTTAATTCAACAACAACTTATATTTATAAAAGTGCCTTTAATGTAATAAAGGCATTTCATTAGATCATAAAACAAATTATGACACCGAGCCACAAAAAGAGAGAAACAAGATCAGACGACCAAAAGCTTGGTCAAAGAGGTAAGTTTTAAGGAGTGTTTCAAAGGAGGAAAGTGAGGTGGAGAGGTGTAAGGAGGGTATTCCAGAGCTTGGGCCCAAGGTAACTGAAGGCATGGTCACCAATGGTGGAGCAATTAAAATCCAGGGATGTGCAAGAGGCTAGAATTAGAGGAACCTGCCCCATCCTGTTGGTGTTGACGTGACATTTAACGTAGAATAATTGACTTTAAATCACCAGTCAACTTCAATCCAATTTCTTTTTATATTTTAAAAAGGTGACCTGACCCGTTAATTACTGGTGTACTACTCTTACATTAATAACTTGCAAAAATAATGAATCTATTATTAGAAAGAAGCTAGAAGACTGCCAGCATAATAACTAAACCAAGCAACTAGGTAGCTCCCAAAACAGCCTCAGAAGAGGCTGATCTAACTTCTTGGACAAATGACACGCCAAATGGACAGTGATGAACCGTATGGTGTGGTACACCTAGACTTCCAGAAAGCTACTGACAAAAATTCCTCAGGTAAGGTTGGTTGATAAGCTTAACGCAGTTAAAAACCAATTTGGATCAAAATCGGAATTTTAAAAATGTTGACAGTATAAAGAAACAGGTGCGTTAGCAAAGGGATCATTGACAATAGTGAGTGGAGCATTTCAGGGATCAATCCAAGCTTCCTAAAGCTTTTCATTAACATCAATGATTTTGATACAATGCACATTTCATGGGTAACACCAAGAGGATGGGGGCAGGCAATGGACCTGGGTAACATCTGCAAACTGGTAGAACAGAGACAAATGAAGTACAACGTGAATACATACAAGTTACTGCATGTTGGAAGAACAGAAACATAGAAGGAAGGGCTTTGGACGAACCAAGGGTGATATGCAGAGTCCTAGGGCTAGCAGAGTCCTAGGGCATTTAACATGCTCTTTTAATGCGAAGCACCAAGCAATATGGCATATAGAATACCGAACTGCATTGTTAAATCAGTAGAGTTTAGGTTGAAGAAAGACTTACTGGGAACAAAGGCTCCAACAAGACAAAAAATAGTAAATAATGCAAAAAAGAGTGATGATGATGATGATCCTTATTGTCAAAGGATTTATTTAGGACAGTGGACTGGAGAAATTTTGGCTCCCCAGGACAGGACTAAGGAGTGTTGTTACAGAGGTATAAAAAGGAGATACTAAACGATATAGATAGGGCAATCCAGAGCAATATCTTAATAAAAACCTTGAAAGGGTTACAGAATCAAAGTGGTGAAAGGCAAATCTTGAATCAACAGGAAGTTCTCCCACATGTAAACAGTAATTAGCGAATGCAAAAAATTCCCATAGTCATCCAAGATGTAGTTGGAAGCTGCAATCAGGGATGGGATCAGTGGAGGGCACTGTCGGTTTTTTTTCTAGATAGATGAGATAAGTTAGGCTGAATGGTCTTTCTTGATCATGCTTATCTCATGATCTAGTGAAATATTTAATGGATGAGTCTATTTTTCCAAGTTTTCCTCCCTACTCTCTTGAAACAATGATGCTTGTTGCATTACACGGATACTGACAGCCCTTTAGAAGCTCACCCAAGTGACCATTGTTGATATAGAATGCAGTGAATGTCAACATGTTCGTCAGCAGCAGAGTGCAACACAGCCAACCCTGACCATGACCTTAGAATAAATACCATGCATATAGCTTCCAACACTGCTCTGGAATAGAAAGTGTAAGCCCCAGCTGACTTTTCCCCATTTTCGTAGGATTACAGGGATAAACTCACTCCCCACTTACCTGGATGAATGAAGCTCAACACCATCCAGGACTAAGTAGCCTGTTTGATTGGCACCCCATCCACCACCTTAAACATTCACTCCCTCCAGTACAGGTGCACAGTGTGTAGCATCTACAGGATACACTGCAGCAACTCACCAAGGCTCCTTCAACAGCATGTTCCAAACCCGTGATCTCTACCACCTGGAAGAACAAGATGCATGGGAACAGCAATATCTGCAAGTTTCCCACCAAGTCATACGCTATCCTGATTTGGAACTATATTGTTGTTCTTTCACTGTTGCTGGGTCAAAATCTTGCAACCCCTCCCTAACAACACTATGTGTGTACCTACACCACATGGACTGCTGTGATTCAAGAATGTGGCTCACCATCACCTGCTCAAGGGCAATTAGGGATTGGCAATAAATGCTGGCCTTGCCAGCAATGCCCATATCCCATGAAAGAATAAAAAACCTCCCCTAACCTGCCCCTCCTACCTCTCCATTTTAATATTTCCATCCCAACAACTCTTCACTTCAATGTGTCATGCAGGCCCCCACCTGCCAAGCATGAGGCATATTAATTTCAGCACATGGACATTAAATTTCAAACTGTTGTTGAAGTGAAGAGAGGACTTGCTTTAAAAAAAAATTGCCAGATCTTGGCTGGAAAGACATTTACATATTAAAAGACCGTGTTTGGAAGGATAAAGCAGCCATTCCGACACATTCAACCCACAGTGGACCCTTGGCTGGAAAGCCATTTGCATATTAACATACAGTACTTGGAAAGGACAAAGGACCATTCCCTGGCAAATTCAACCCACAATGGACTATTGATCATCAGACGTTGAAGGTGGGGAAGCTCGCATTCCAGGTTGACTGCTTAGATGGCAGAATACACAAACGGACATGGTAAAACCAGCTAGTCACATGACTAACCTGCTGGGCAACCTGACTTTTTTGAATTTCTATAAACAAACAGTTTGGGCAGAAAGCAGAATGCTCCTGGACTGAGAAGATCTCTCCTGGCTGGTTCGCCACAGCCTCTCCTGTCTGCCTGCTCCCATCTCTTTCTCACGGAACTTAAAACCCACTGAAGACATATGACACCCAAGATAGAAAAGTCTCCTATAGCAAACAAGGTTGAAGAAGAATACTGGGCCCCAACGAAAAGCAAGATCTGCCGACAATAAAGGACACTACAGCGAGCCTGAAGAACTGTAACACAAAAAGCCTCCTCAGATATTGCCTCAAACTTTTCCACTTTATTTCTTCTGTTTTCTTTGTCTCCATCTGCATGTGTGTATCGCGTGTGTATGTTAGCATGGGCACATCATGTATCCATGGGCATTAACCAAATTAGAGTTTAAGTTTGATAAAATTTCACTTTTCTTCTGTAAACCTGAGAAAATCTGTTTGTGCTGGTTTCTTTGCCTTATAATCGGAAAGCAGTGAATAAGGATTCACCAAGGGGGAGCTGAAAACACGGTGTTTAAAAATTAAACCCCATTACGGTAAGACCAGGTGAAGGCTGAAAGAGAACCCTAGATCTCTTTCTCACCGGGTCATAACAAATGCAAAGAACACAAGTTCAATCAAAATGCTTTGGTTGCTTTTTCCGTTCCGTTGTTTTTCTACAAAACGTGATAACTGGTGATATATCAGACCACCAAATCTCTACAACGCATCTTCAAAAGCAAACGTGGGGGCACATTTAATTCCCCTTTGGCCCACAGTTACCCCATTCAACAAGCCCATGAGCTCACAGCAACACCAATTGGTTCCATAAGTTACAAATTTCTGGAGATTCTGAGTCACTTTGCACAACTCCAGCGATCCCTGTTCAATCTCAAGTTGATGAAACTGGTTACATCTGATCTTAAACCAGTCTCGAAAAACAGTGACATTTCACAGATGTGTTATCACTGCAACTAGAATTATTCACACGTGTTTAAAGCAGCAAAGTTGAATATTTAAAACAATGATTTTAAATCAGCATGCAATTAAACCAAGGTATTAGCATCTCAAAGTCAATAAACATTTGAATGTAGTAAAGGGAAACCCGATTTATAGCTCATGACCTTTTGTCTAAACATTGAAATTCCATGGAAATTTCATGGTAACTTTAAATACAATTACAAAATAAAAATTGACTTCCAAATTTGGTTGCAACTTTATTGGTTTTGAATTAACCATGGATTACTTTGAAGAGAAAGAAAGACTTGCATTTATATTACATCTTTCAAGACCACAGATGTCGAAAGCACTTTGCATCCAAAGTACTTTTGAAGTGTAGTCACTGTTGTAATGTAGGAAATGTGCACACAACAAGCTCCCACAAACGGCAATGTGATGATGACCCGTTTTTCTGATATTGACTGAGGGATGAATATTGTCCAGGACGCTGGGAAGAACTCCCCTGCTCTTCAAAATAGTGCCATGGGATCTCTTACGTCCACCCGAAAGGCGGACATTGCCTCAGTTTAACTTCGCATCCGAACGATAACACTTCCAACAGTGCAGCACTACTTCAGTACTGCACTGGAGTGTCATCTTTCATTTTTGTGCTCAAATTCTGAAGTGAGACTTGAATCCACAACCCCCTGACTCAGAGGTGAGAGGGCTACCTGAACCACGGCTGATGCAGAAGATCTATGGGGAGTTTATACACTGTGCATTTAGCTTGTCCAGTTACTACAGAGCATCGAACAACAAAGCAGATGACCATGTTGAGCGATACTGCATAACCATTAGAGTACACGCCAATGGAGGACATGCTGAAAACGTATAGGGCTCTGGTAAAACAGTGCCCACTTTTCACAAATACGAGGACATTCATGTTTGAGGGGTGGCTCAGAAAAGAGCTCGGAGAGTGATCCCTGGTAAAATACTAAGCTTTAAGGGAAAACTGGACAAAACTAGATTCTTCAGCAATGAAAGAATGCAACTGAGAAGGAATTTCCAGAAGTATACAAGGCATTAAAGCAATATAGAAAAGATAGATCTGGAAGGTCAGCCAAAGTAATTCTGCCAGCCCAGTTCAGAGGTGGATGTTGAAAGTAATCATCCCCAAATGGGGTCAGCCTGGCTCGGTGGGTATACCTCTCACCACAGAATCTGAACGTCAAGGGCTCAAGCCCCACTTCAAAAGATTTGAGTGCTGCGTGGTTGTAGGTACTTTCATTTGGCTGAGAAATTAAGCTGAAGCCTCATCTGCCCTTTCAACTAGATATAAAAGATCCCATAGTCTTATCAAAGAACAGTAGGGTAGTTATCCCATTGTCCTGACCTACATTTATCCTTGAACCAACACTACAGCAAAACATACCATCTGGTCAGTTATCTCATTGCTATTGGTGGGGCTCTGCTGTATGCAAATTGTTTGCCTTGTTCCCTACATTACAAATCAGTAACTACAACTCTAAATTTCTCCATTGGTTGTGAAGAGGTTTGGGATGTCCTGAGGTTGTGAATGACATTATAGAAATGTTAAATTCTATCTTTACTATGAATTAAAATGTAATGAAGACAAGGAAGTACAAATTCAAATAATCAAATTTAGGACAGATATCTTCACACAAAAAGAAAAGAACACTTGTAATGAATCTGGGGTAGAGGATGTCCTGCACACAAGAAGGGCAATGATACAAATTGTGGACTAAATCTGAAGAGTTATAAAAACTGACACTTTTTTAAAAAAATGAACCTTTCTATAAAAAAACTAAACAATGCTCCAAAATAGCCACCGAAGAGAAAAAGGGCTCAGCCTTTGTATATTCAAACTGTCTGACAGTGACAAAGGAAAAGCTTCAAAGCGAAGAGGTGTCAATTACACCCATCCTAAAATATTGAATTGAATGTCTTCTTCTAAAACAAAGAAGTTGTGAAGTAGCCATGTCCTGGGCTATTGTGCAATCAGCATGGGGAAGAGACCAAAGTGTCTCCTACAGGAGGTGAGAAGTTTCATAGCTTTATCTTACCTTAGAGAGAGCCTGGAGTCAGACACCCAAGAAAGAAAAGCAGCACCCAGAAGCTTGATTCCAGCAAAGCAGAAGGCACGTGCCCTGCTGTAGAATTCTGCATCTACTCTATATAGCAGTGAACTAGAAGTGATCCAGTGACTTCAACTGAACTTTCATTCAAGAGAGAAATCTACCATCACCTCAGGCCTGCAACCAACGAGAACTTTATTGCCAAGAGAATTCAACAGGTTTATCGTGACCTCCCCTGAAGCCAACCCCTACTGAGAATCATTTTCCCCTCTCCATCTGTCTCTTTTTGTGTGTGTGTGTGTGTGTGTGTGTGTGTGTGTGTGTGTGTGTGTGTGTGTGTGTGTGTGTGTGTGTGTGTGTGTGTGTGTGTGTGCGCGCATGAGTGGATGCAGTTGCGACAATTTTGGTATAAGGCATATTGATCAATAAACAATTAATTTTCTGTTTTTAAACCTGCAAGAAAATCTGTCGCTGTCATTTTATTTATCAAATGAACAAACAAAGGGTTAAACTCCAATAACAAAATGCACTTGCTGCCGTCAGGTGGGGAGTTGAACAGTGGGAACTGCCCACATCTCACCACGTGGCCCTCACAAGGAGTAAAGAAAAAACCTTAGAATTATTTAAGAGACAGATAGATGGAGTGCCTGTAGATTCACTCTCAACAGAATGTACTAAGATGCAGTAGCTAACTTTTCCCATCACTACTTTTCCTGTGATTTCACTTTCTGGAACTTGGGTTTGATTCCAACTTATATCGATGGAAGGAAAGTCTTCATCAGTCAGCCATAAAAGGACCTGGTGTGATGTGTCTGGGAGCAGTCTCAACAATTTCCTATAGGGATTGAGCACATCATACAATCTGTACAATTTACCACTGACTGGCAACTTCACTCAAAAAAAAAATAATCGATCACTGAGGCTGTATTGGGGAGCTTAGTGAATGTTTGGGGTTATGACTTTTTTGGGGGGGGGGGGGGAAAGAATAGAGCACCATGCAACAATATTGTGCCCAAGTTGAGCAGTTAATGTTTAACGCTTGATGGCCAGAACTAGGGGCCATGAATATAAGATACTCACTAATAAATCAAATGGAATGTTCAGGAGAAACTTCTCAACCCAAAAATTGGTAAGAATGCAGAATTCACCACCACATGGAGTAGCTGAGGCGAATAGCATAGATACATTTAAGAGGAAGCTAGTTAAGCAAATGGAGAAAGGAATAGAAGAACACATCCATGGGAATAAAGACAGAAAATGCTGGAAATACTCAGCAGGTCTGGCAGCATCTCTGGAGAGAGAAGAGAGAGAGAGTTAACGTTTCAGGTCGATGACCTTTCATGAGAACTGAGAAAAGTTGGACATGTAATAGGTCTTAAGCAAGTGAAAGAGGGGGAGGGTGGTAAACAGAACAAAAGGCAGGGTCTGAGATAGGGTGGAAGACAGGAGAGATTAAATGACAGCGTGGTGGTGCAGGGCCAAAGGGAGTGGTAATGGGACAAGTAAAGAAACAAAAGATGTGTCTAGAGGAGGTGTGAATGGCAGAATGAGGCATAGCTGCCGTCCAAAAGAAAAAAGAGAAAATGAGAGGAAAACCAAAACTGACAAAAAAGGAAACAAGATGGGGCCAGAGGTTACGGTCTGAAATTGTTGAACTCAATGTTGAGTCTGGAAGGCTGTAAAATGCCGAATTGAAAGATGTTTGATCAGAACTGGGAAAAGTTAGAAATGCATTGACTTTAAGCAATTGAAAGGGGGAAGTTTGAAAGGTCATTGATGTGAAACGTTAACTCTATTTCTCTCTCCACAGATGCTACCTGACCTGTTGAGTATTTCTAGCATTGTGTTTTTATTACAGATTTCTAGTATCTGCAGTATTGTGATTTTGATATGTTGATGGGGTTGGATGAAGAAGGGTGGGAGGAGGTTCATATGCAGCATAAACACTTTTTGGGTTCAATGGCCTCTGTCTATGCTGTAAATACTTCGTAGTACTTTGCAATGGATGCCATTGAAGGAAAAGGAGGAAAGGTTAGGAGGGGTGACCAAAAGCTGAGCCAAAGAGCTGGGTTTTTCAGAGGATCTTAAAAGGAGGAGAGGAAGATGAGGAAGCAAAGAAGTTAAGAGGGAATTCCAGAGCATGAGGCTTAGGTGGCCAAAGGCACAGCTGCCAAAGGTGGGTTGGGGTTGGGGATGGGGAATTAACAAGAGACTTCAAAAGGAATTCACAAGGATCATTTTTTTCTGATAGGAAGAAATACAAAAAAAAGTTTATTTAAGAAAAAGGGGAGGGATAGCAGCTTGTTAGACGAAAAAACCACACATTCTTATCAACAATGTTTTTGTTCATTTTCTGTTAGACAACTAATGGCACGAAGGAAACAGCAATTCATCCTTTACCTCATTCAGACCTTTGATTATCTGAAATCTCATCTCCACAGCATCCTCTTGCAGTCCTCCATCTCTCTACAGCGCTGTCACCATGATGGTATCTGTCTCGTGCGAGATTATTCATTGATTGCCCGAACAGATACCAGAAACTATGATGGCTTCCATCACCCAAGTCAGCGGTGGCTCAGTTGATAGTGCTCTCAGCTCTGAGTCACAAGGTTCCTGGTTCAAATCCCACTCCAGGGCTTGAGCACAAAAGTCAAAGCTGACACTCTGGTTCAGTACTGAGGGAGTGCTGCACCTTTGGCGGCGCCATCTTTCAATGCAACATTAAACTGAGACTCAGGCGCATGTAAAAAAAAAAATCCAGAGATGCTATTTTTGAAGAAATCAACATCACAAATACAGATTATCTGGTCATTATCACATTGTTGATTGTGGGAGCTTGCTGTGCATATAACTGGCTGCCGCGTTTCTTGCATTACAACAGTGATTACACTTCAAAAAGTACTTCATTGGCCGTAAAGCGCTTTGAGACCTCCGGTAGTCACGAAAGGCGCCATTTAAATTCAAGTCTTTTTCTTTTCCAAGAACAAGAACTGCTCAAGCCACGTCAGCTTCCAAGGACAGAGGCAGCCGGAAGGACAAGACCCCATTCCCCCCCCCTTGGCAAAGTAGGTAAACACATGGTTTAGTATTGAACCAGAGGTCCCAGGTTCAATCCCTGGATCGTGCTACATTAGCTTCACTCAGCCAAATCAATATTACTTGCAATTGCTCTCTTGTGGGCTTGAGCTAGGAGAGTGCTGACACAAAATTAATGGATCCCAAGTGTTATTCAACGACCTCTTCTGGAATAAGCTTGGCTCAGATGAACAGCCCCCAAAACCCCCATCTTACCCAAGTCCCGTCAACCCACAGCCTGCAAACATTCATGGTCAAGAGTGGTTACTTGAGTGAAGTACAGAGGACAGGCTGCACGTGCGGAACTATAGTCCCGTTCTCAAGACAGGAGAAGGAATTATTCAGCAATAGTCCTGAATGAGAGTTGTCCCCAAACAATAAACGCATGCATTTCACAAGCTACCTCATGTCTTGCATATATCCCCAACAAGTTGCTTCAGCTTGGAGTGTTATTGATTAATATAGTGCTATTGCCAACAGTAAAGCTGCAAAATGACACCCATTTATATTATATGGATTTGCACCCATCCAAGACAGTAACCATTCTTTCACTCAAATTTGTTTCTAACTTATTTAAGTGATGGCTTTTCATTTCTGTGCTACTCATTTTCAATCCCTGGAAGCACAATATTACTGTACAGGCAATCAGGGAGTTAAACTGGCTGAGATATGATTTAATTCAAGTTCAGTTTACATACACAAGGGCTGAAATTCCACTGACTTATTTTTAGTGTATTGGTTAATAGGGTTGTGTAAAATTCCCACGCGCATTAGTTAATGTAATATTTTGATCTCCTTCAAAGCACACAGTAAAATTTTAACCCTGAGATTTCCAAGACCCCTGCAGGATAGACCAAGTGGTCTTTTGGGCCTAAGCAGGGTAGGAAGGCAGGACTCAGATCAGAGAAAAACTTATTTTTGGAAGAAAGTATTGGTTTGACAATATTGGTCTAATCTTTTCAGTAATCTTTAGCCAAATGAATCCTACAGTTTAAATATCTGGTGCCCTTCATCTATAATAGACATGGTCTGTCTGTTAAGCAGAAATTGGAAACCACTTCAAAAAAGTCTTTTGCCAATTCTCCTCCAACAGGGGTAATCTCTCCGCTCTAACCAGTGGCACTCAGTCCTTCTCCACACCATTCTGCCACCACCCTCCAGACAATCCAAATATTAGACTGCATATACTATATATGCTGCCTTTATCATCCTGCAATGGCACTGGCAACACTGAGGTCAATGAGGCTACGACCACATCTCTTGAGAATGTCAAACCCATCTCAGGCTCTGGGCGATTCTGAAGGTTGTGCCAAGAGCTGCAAAGATGCCGTTTTTCCCGATTAAAGGGAGCGGGACTGTAATGCAGTTTTCCCAGCAGTAGCCTGCAAAATTAGGGTAGGGGCCAACTGCAAGATGTGAAATTGGCTATTCATGGCTTTTGAACCCAGCATGTGCAAACTTCTACACGGACAGCACTTTGTTGTCACAAGTATTGTGACTTCGGCAAAGCTCGACATAAACAGGACAAATTCCACTGCATTCACAGGAAAGATAATTGCAAAATTGCTTGTAACTTCATGCCCAACGCCCTCCAGTGTCTCGCTCAAGTGGTTATTCTACACAGTGTTGCCAGCGAGTATGGGAAGGCTATCTGGCAGTTGGGGCATTGCAGCAGAATGCAATCCTAGCACCACTCAATGCCCAAACAGGGGCCGTTCCAACAGAACATGCTAAGTAGCAACAAGGAGCAGAAACGCTGATCAATTGTCCCCTTCCCAATGTGAAACATGGGGGACATCTCTAGTTTCCAGTGTCATCTCTAGTCCAGATCTGTTAAGTCCGTCCAGATTGGGCATTGAAATTTGTACACACCTGGTTTTTTTTTTTATCATCAGTAGCTTATTGGATAAACCTATTGAGAGCCTAGAATCAGCTCTTGATCCTATATGCCAGATTAGGATAGATGCTCGGAGGACAAAAAGATTATACATTTTGAAAAAAAAAGTCTATAGCACACACTTCATTCTTCAGCTTCCTCCATTTCATCAAATCCCATGAGTTGACCCCACTGCACTGGCCAGCTTTCAGGCAACTTAATGTGCATTACCCTCCAGTACCTCTCTCAAGTCCCAAAACTGCTCATTTCAGTTGCTACACTGATAATAATGCAGCAGACTCTGTCGTATGAACATCTACAACATGTAATTATTCAATTCAGCAGCTTTCAGCAGAGGGGAAGAAATTCACACCAGAGATAATCAGTGACACGTTGTAGTATCGCCGAATTCATTACTGCGCATTAAGAAAATTATTTTCCATGAGATATTGGCACCGAACTGCAAGTTGCTCTTTTAAAACTACCAGATTCCAAATATTTCCTTTCTCCAACCCAACTTTAAAGAAAATCTATCAATACTTCAACCACACGTAAACCAATGTGAAAAAAAAAAATCAATGCTATATTTTCACTCAGGTAAAATGCATGTAGGGACAGATACAAGACGAGACCATTCAGCCCATTAAGGTCTTCCACCATACTAGCGGCTGCAGCTCTTTAAAATCCCAGTATCCGTCTTTTCTCCATATCCCTCAATATTCTTGCTGCCTACAGAAGTATCCATGATGGAATACTTGAAAGGGTAGAAAAGCGCCAGTCGGATAGAATAGCTCCGCTTTAGCATTGGCCAGTATTAATCTTCAGGAGGAACACTCCTGAAAGAGTGGCGCAGTGGTTAGCACCGCAGCCTCACAGCTCCAGCGACCCGGGTTCAGTTCTGGGTACTGCCTGTGTGGAGGTTGCAAGTTCTCCCTGTGACCACGTGGGTTTCCGCCGGCTGCTCCGGTTTCCTCCCACAGCCAAAGACTTGCAGGTTGATAGGTAAATTGGCCATTGTAAATTGCCCCTAGTGTTGGGAGGAGAATGGTAGGGAATATGGGATTAATGTAGGAGGGGATGTGGTAGGGAATATGGGATTAATGTAAGATTAGTATAAATGGGTGGTTGATGGTCGGCACAGACTCGGTGGGCCGAAGGGCCTGTTTCAGTGCTGCATGACTCTATGACTATCTAACTCATAACAGACAGCCCTGAACACTCCCCATTTAGCTTAGGGGGAACAGATATCAAGGTTAGGGCAGTGGATAAAAAAAAACATTCATGTGCCCAATCACACAATCAAAATATCTCAAGGCACTTCACTCAATGAATCAACTGTGATTTCAGTGACTGTTAATGTGTCGATATGTGTGGCAGCCTTTCCCAAAAACAGCAATGAAATGGATGACCAGTCAACACTTCTTTTTAGTGTTATTGGTTGAAGGACAAATATTGGCCGGGATACCAGAAGAATTTTCGTCCCTTTACCAAACAATGGGTGGGATCTTGGTGTCAACCTGAACAAATTAGGTGGGAAACTCAAGGGACTTCACCCCTGACAGTGCAACATTCCCTCGGTAATTCACTGGAGTGTCAACCTAAATTATGTTCAACGTCCTGTCGTCATTCCTCAACGATCAACCTTTGACAGAGGTGACAGCGTGGAGTTGCACTCATATGATGGGGCAGATATGTTTGGGATCTTGTAACTCGGTGATATTAATCTCATCGACCACACTGCAATAATAAATGGAGTTACACCAGGACCGGTCCAATAAGATTATAGCTCATTATGTTATTGTGGCTTGTCTAAAGCAGAGCTACAGCATCACTAATTTCATTATACACCAGAGTATAGTTCCATTCTTGTCATTTAATTGTAGCCACAGAATCACCTGCAATGCTTTCTCTTCCTGCTCCCACATCATGACCCCTGGTTTCCCCCAAGGATCTATCCTTGGCCCCCTATTTCTCATCTACATGATGCCCGTCAGCGACATCATCTGAACGCACAATGTCTGTTTCCACATGCATATCAGTGACACCCAGGTCTACCTCACCACCACCTCCCTTGAGCCCTCCACTGTCTCTAAAATGTCAGAATGCTGGTCCGACATACAGTATCAAATGAGCAGAAATTTCCTCCAATTAAATATTGGAAAGACCAAAGCCATTGTCTTCAGTCCCTGCTCCAAACTTCATTCCCAAGACACTAACTCTATCGCTATCTGTGGAAGCGGTCTGAGGTTGAACCAGACAGTTTGCAAACTTGGTGTCATATCTGACCCAAAGCTGAGCTTCTGACCACATAACTGCGCCATCACTAAGACTGCCTATTTCTATCTCAACGGACGTGCCTCAGCTCATCTGCTGCTGAAACCCCTCATCCACGCCATTGTTACCTTCAGACTTGACTATTCGAAGGCACTCGTGGCCTGCCTCCCACATTCGACCCTCCATAAACTTGCTGCCCATGTCCTAACTTGCACCAAATCCTGTTCACCCATCAACCCGGTCCTTTCTGAACTAAATTGGCTCCCAATTGAGCAAAGCCTAGATTTTAAAATTCTTATCCTTGTTTTTTTTTTAATATATATCCCTCCATGGCCTCATCCCTTCCTATTTCTGTAATCTCTTCCAGAACCACAACCCTGAGATGTCTGTGCTTTGCAAATACTGGCCTCTTGAGCATCCCGGATTTTAATCGCTCCAGCACTGGTGGACGTGTGTTCAAATGCTTCGGTCCCAAGCTTTGGAATTGCCTCCCTTAAATCTTTTTGCCTCTCTACCCCTTTTTCATCCTTGAAGCTGCTTCTTAAAACCTGGCTGTTTGACCAAGCCTTTGATCATCTGCCCTAATATCTTCTTTTTTGGCTCAGTGTCAAATTTTGCTTTATAATCTTCCTGTGAAAGGCCTAGGGATGCATGTTATGTTAAAAGCACTCTAAGTTGTCATTGTTGGTATTGCAATTCATGGAGCACAAGTTGCAAAAAAGATCGAGGAGAACAGAATTGCATAGATCTGATGCTCATTTGAAAAAAGGACAGCAGTGTCATGAAATGTTTCACAAGACACTTCATAACTACAAGGCAATCATAACACCATCAGACCCCTGTTGACACTTGGGGCCAAAAATTTAACTTTGCTTTTAATGAAGAAGCTATATTATGTGAAAGCTCTTTTTTTTTATTCTTTCATGGGACGTGAGTGTCACTGGCAAGGCCAGCATTTGATCCCATCCCTAATAGTCCTTAAGAAGGTGGTGGTGAGCTGCCTTCTTGAACCACTAAAATCCACGTGGTGCATGTACAGTCACAGTGCTGTTAGGAAGGGAGTTCCAGGTTTTTGACACAGTGACAGTGAAGGAACAGCAATAAAGATCCAACTCAGGATTATGTGCGGCTTGGAAGGGAACTTGCAGGTGGTGGTGTACCCACGCATCTGCTGCCCTCGTCCTTCTAGGTGTTGAGGTCAAGGGCTTGGAAGGTGCTGTTGAAGGAGCCTTGGTGAGTTGCTGCAGTGCATCTTGTAGACGGTACACACTGCTGCCACTGTGCACCAGTAATGGAGGGGGTGAATGTTTAAGATGGTGGATGGGGTGCCGAACAAACAGGTTGCTTTGTTCTGGATGGTGTTGAGCTTCTTGAGTGTTGTTGGAGCTGCACTCATCCAGGCAAGTGGAGAGTATTCCATCACACTCCTGACTTGTGCTTTGCTGATGGTGGACAGACTCATGCAATACTTTAGTATTTTCGGCAGCATAAACATTGCACTATAGGATCACATGATAGAATTTTACAGCAATGATGGAGATATTGGGATCATGCCTGACGTGTCTCTTTGAAAGAGCTATCCAATTAGGCCCACAGCCTATTTGTTTTTGCATTAGCCCTACAATATTGATCCCTTCAAATACAGATTTCACACACAAACTCGAGCAAATCATAGAAAAGTACAACACAAAAGGAGGTAACTTGGTCCACTGAGCCTGTATCAGCTCTTTCAAACAGCAATCCAGTTCATCCCACTCTCCTGCTCTTTCCCCATATCCCTGTAACATTTTTCCTCTGCATATTTCATCTCAGCTCCAGGACATTGCTGCATGAATTCCTTAGTTTAGTGTCCTAGACCCAACCATCTTCAGCTGCTTCATCAATGACCTTCCTCTATTATAAGGTTAGAAATGGGGATGTTCGCTGATCACTGCGCAGTGTTCAGCACCATTCACGACTCCTCAGATACAGAAGCAACCCGCACCTACATTCAGCAAGACCTGAACAACATTCAGGCTTGGGCTGATAAGTGGCAAGTAACATTAGTGCCACACAAGTGGTAGGCAATGACCATCGCCAACGAGAGAGAATCTAACCATCTCCTCTTGACTTTCAACTGCATTACCATCACTGAATCCCCCACCATCAACACCCTGAGGGTTACCATTGACCGGAAATTTAACTGGACCAGCCATATAAGTACTGGCTAAAAGAGCAGGTCAGAGGCTGGGTATTTTGCAGCATGTAGCACACCTCCTGTCTCACCAAAGCCAGTCCACCATCTAAAGGGCACATCAGGACTGCGATGAAATACTCTCCACTTACCTGGATGGTTGCAGCTCCAACAACACTCATGAAGTTAATCCAAGACAAAGCAGCTCACTTGATTGGCACTCCATCCGCCCGCTCCATCACTGACGCACAGTGGCAGCAGTGTGCATCATATACAAGATGCACTGCAGCAACTCGCCAAGGCTCCTTCGACAGCACCTTCCAAACTCGGGACCTCTATCCCCAAGAAGAACAAGGGCAGCAGGCATATGGGAACACCACCACAGGCCCTCCAAATCACATACCATCCCAACTTGAAAATATATAATCGTTTCTTCACTGTCACTGGGTCAAAAGCCTGGAACTCCCTCCCTAATGGCACTGTGGGTGTACCCACACCACAGGGATCGCAGCAGTTCAAGACGGCAACTCACCATCACCTGCTCAAGGGCAATTAGGGATGGGCAATAAATGCTGGCCTTGGCAGTGATGCTCACCTCCCAAGAATGATTTAATTCCCTTTTGAAGACAACTACTGGATGTGTATCTATCACCAAATCAGGCAGTCGCAATCACTTGATGCGTTAAAAGGTTTTCCTCATGTCACCTCTGGTTCTTTTGTCAATCACCTCAAATCGGTGCCCTCTGGTTCTCAACCTTTCAGTCATTGGAAATAGTTTATCTTTACTCACTCTAGCTAAAATCGTCATGATCTTAAACAAAGTACTTTTTGAAGTGCAGTCACTGTTGTAATGATGGAAACACAACAGCCAATTTGCACATTGTATTTGGAGAATGCAATACTAAATATAGTTCTGAGTAAATATGGAGGCACTTAGAGGGCAAACAAAAAGTTTGTATGTTTCACCAGATTTCAATTAATTTCAGTTTGATAAATGGTAGCTGATTTTACATGATAGAACAAAGATAAGAGAAATTAAGTAAACAAGGTGACTTCTATCTAATGGGAAGATTGAAGAGTAGATTTAAAGTAAGGATAGATGTACGCTGTCAAGCACAAAGTATCTTTATATCTGAAAGGAAATGGAAGCAGTTCTCGGCAATACAATTAAAGAACAGCAGTTTGAGACACAAAATAAAATGAGCTTGATCAAAGTGACAACATTCATTTGCTTCAAAAATCGCCACAAAATATACAAACAACTGAAATATTGAGCAAAACAGAATCCCTTGTAACCTGCTCCTGGTCTGTATCATCACACACCTCGTAGCATACTAGATCTGAGAATCAATAAGCAAGGAAGGAGGCCATTCGGCCCATCATGCCTGCTCTGGCTCTCTAAAAGAGCTATCCAATTAGTCCCATTCCCCTGATCTTCCCCTTCATCCTGAAAATTGTTCCTGTTCAAGTACAGATCCAATTCTCATTTGAAAAGTTACTATTGAATCTGCTTCCACCACCCTTTTAGGCAGTGAAACCCAGATTGCAACTCATTGTAAAAATCTTTTTTTTTTCTTTCGGTCATCCACTTTAGATCTAAAATGGTTAGAACAGTGTACTTTGTAAATGTTGAAAAGAGAAAAGAAAGATTTAGCACCTTTCATGAACTCAGGACAACCCAAAGCGCTTTACAGCCAATGAAGTACTTTTGAAGTGTAGACACTGTTGTAATGTAGGAAATGCAATAGCTAATTTACACACAGCAAGCTCCCACAAACAGTAACGCCATAAGGACCAGATAATCTGTTTTTGTGATGTAGATTGTGGCCAAGACAATGGGGAGAACTCCCCTGCTCGTCTTCAAAATGGTGCCATGGAATTTGTTTACATCTACCTGAGGGGGCAGACGGGGCCTTATTTTAACATCTCATCCAAAAGATGGCACTGCCAACAGTGCAGCACTCCCTCAGTAGAAACATAGAAATTAGGAGTAGGCCATTCGGCCCTTCCTGCCTGCTCCACCATTCATTATGATCATGGCTGATCATCCAAGTCAGGAACCTGTTCCCACTTTCGCCCCATATCCTTTGATCCTTTCAAACCCAAGAGCTATATCTAACACCTTGAAAACATACCATGTTTTGGCCTCAACAGCTTTCTGTGGTAGAGAATTCCAAAGGTTCACCACTCTCGGGGTGAAGAAATTTCTCCTCATCTCAGTCCTAAAAGGTTTACGCCGTATCCTTAGACTATGACCCCTGGTTCTGGAATCCCCCACCATCGGGAACATCCTTCCTGCATCTACCCTGTCAAGTCCTGTTAGAATTTTATAGGTTTCTATGAGATCCCCCCTCACTCTTCTGAACTCCAGCGAATATAATCCTAACCGACTCAATCTCCCCTCATCCCAGGAATCAGTCTGGTAAACCTTCGCTGCACTCCAACCGCACACAATATTCCAGGTGTGGCCTCACCAAGGCCCTGTATAATTGCAGCAAGACATCCCTGCTTCTGTACTTGAATCCTCTCGCTATGAAGGCCAACATACCATTTGCCTTTTTTACCACTTGTTGCACCTGCATGCTTACCTTCAGCGACTGATGTACAAGAACATCCAGGTCTCATTGCATATTCCCCTCTCTCAGTTCATAGCCATTCAGATAATAATCTGCCTTCCTGTTTTTGCTACCAAAGTGGATAACCTCACATTTATCCACATTATACTGCATCTGCCATGCATTTGTCCACTCACTCAACTTGTCCAAATCACCCTGAAGCCTCTCTGCATCCTCCTCACAACTCAGCCTCCCACCCAGTTTTGTGTCATCTGCAAACTTGGAGATGTTACATTTAGTTCCCTCATCTAAATCATTAATATATATTGTGAATAACTGGGGTCCTAGCACCGATCCCTGCGGTACCCCACAAGCCACTGCCTGCCATTCGGAAAAAGACCCATTTATCCCTACTCTTTGTTTCCTGTCTGCCAACCAATTTTCTATCCATCACAATACACTACCCCCGATCCCATGCGCTTTAATTTTACATGCTAATCTCTTATGTGGGACTTTATCGAAAGCCTTCTGAAAGTCCAAATAAACTACATCCACTGGCTCCCCTTCATCAACTCTACTAGTTACATCCTCGAAGAATTCTAGATTTGTCAAGCATGATTTCCCTTTCGCAAATCCATGCTGACTCTGTCCGATTCTACCACTGTTCTCCAAGTGCTCGGCTATAAAATCTTTGATAATGGACTCTAGAATTTTCCCCACTACCGACATCAGGCTGACAGGTATATAATTCCCTGCTTTCTCTCTACCACCCTGGACCTCTACCTACTGCACTGGAGTACAAGCTTAGATTTTTGTGCTCAGGGCCTGAAGCGGGACTTGAACCCACAACTTTCTGACTCTGAACTGAGGTCCAAAGAGACCTCAGGGTCTAGGTATGCAGATCAAAATGTGATAAACAGATACAGAAAATAATCAATAGAATGCTGGCCTTTATATCGAGAGGACCAGAATACGCTTCAGCTATAATAAGCCCTGGTTAGACCTCACTTTGGGTACTGTGGGCAGTTCTGGGCACCACACCTGAGGAAAGATATATTGGCCTTGGAGGGAGTGCAGCATAGATTTACCAGAATGATACCTGGACTCCAAGGGTTAAATTAGGACAGATTACACAAACTAGGGTGTATTTAGAAGGTTAAGAGGTGATTTGATCAAAATTTGCAAGATATTAAGTGGAACAGAGAGGATAGATTGTTCGAAGCTATTTCTGCTGGTGGGAGTCTAGGATTAGGGGGCATAGACTAAAAACAAAAAGAGCAGACCTTTCAAGGGTGAAATTAGGAAATCCTTCTACACACAAAGGGTCTTAGAAGTTTGAAACTCTTCTGCAAATCCCAATTAATGCTCAATCAATTGTTAATTTGAAATCAGAGATTGATATTTTGTTAACCAAAGGTCTCAAGAAATATGGGGCAAAGCTGGGTATATGGAGTTAGGTCACAGATCAGCTATGATCTCATTGAATGGTGGAGTGAGCTCGAGGAGCTAAATGACCTCCTCCTCCTGTTCCTATTCAGCTCATTTGTCCCCCTGGCTTTTTTGCAAATTAATTAAAATTTGTGTCCTCCGGTTACTGAATCTTCAGCCAGTGGAAACAGCTTCGCCCTATCTACTCTTATCAAAACCTCTCATAATTTTGAGCACCTCTATTAAATCGCCCTTTACCCTTCTCTGCTCCAAGGAGAACAATCCCAGCTTCTCTAGCTACTCCAAATAATTGAAAACCCTCATCCTTGGTATTGTTCAAATAAATCTCCCCTGAACCCTCTCCAGGGCCTTGACATCTGTTCCATGATGCCCAGGTTTGGACACAAGACTCTAGCTGATGTCTAGCCAGTGAAGTAGCATTCCAATCGAATCTAATAATACATCAACAGCAACAATACCAATCAAGTCCAAAACAGTAACTGGTAACCGAAAAGGTTGCACAGGCACTGAAAAAGGTCTTGCTCCAGATCAGCACACATTAGGATGTTCAAGCAGCAACAATTGGCATCTCTTAGGGGCTCAACAGAAACCTATGGCCTCTGGGATACTAAAACCAGATGCAGGTCCATCATCGTGTTCAGCAATAAATGTATTAGTAGACCTTGCTGCAACAACGACATCTCATGCGGCAGAATTGAGCGGCACAGGTTAGGAATATTCCAGATTTCATCTAGATCTCAGTGCTGGGTCTGTCACAGTCCTGTGAAGGGCTTGGGATATTTTACTGCTTTTTAGGCACTTTATAACAGCAAGTTGTTCTTGTTGTCTGTTCACCCCTGCTTAAAAAGGTCAGATGTTGTAGAGAACAGGTGAGTACAGGATTGATCTGGGAGCCATGTGTTTCCAGTCATGATAGGCAGCTGGGAACCAGAATAACTGAACAGATAAAGCCAGCATAATGAAGTGCGGTCCATCATCCGAGCTACTGGCTTAATCAGGCGAAACTAATCCTGAGCAGTGCATTATCAGACAATGAATGGTATTAACTATAACGAGACCTAATTCTAATTGGGACTAATTCCTTCAGATCCTTTAACTTGGCAGCTACTTTCAGCGTAGTTCAATCCGCAGGATGGCACTGAAGCAAGTTCCTGGTTATCGCAGGCCCATTGTGAAATGCCAAAGTGATCCTTCCTCTTTACAGCAAATCACTCCGTGACCAGGATAATAAAGTTCGAACGTCCTGAGATGGACAGGAGATAAGTGTGTAGTGCCAATACCAAGTTTGGGTGTTAAAAGCCTGTTGATTGTAGGAGGATGGGGAGGCTGAGGGAGCTAAGGAGTTTATATCGTTCTAAAGGCCTTGGGAAGCATGAGTTAAGAGTAGTAGAGTCGTGTTTTGGGTTTTTTAATGCTAGACATTTTCTCCGGTTCAGAGTTGCCAAGTCCTATAAGTAGACCTTGCACCTCCAAAATCTGGAGTGTACAATTTTCAGCCTAATATCTTGGTATTGACAAGACCCCAAACTCCAGCCACCGTCATGTGTCTCATGCCATTGTGTGATGTTCATCTCCTTACAAATCAGACTGAATATATTCCATCAGACTAAGGCTCAGGTTCTAAACCAATAGAAAGTTCAGTAAAACATACGAATCATACAATTTACTGCTCCTCTCAATACATAAAACAGAATCATGTAGAATTATAGAATGGCTACAGCACAGAAGGCCATTCAGCCCATCACATCTTGCCAACTCTGCAAAAATATATTATATTATAAATATAAACAAGATGTTAAATCTCAGATAGCCAGGTAGCGAAGAATAGAACACTGGAGCTTCATCTTTATTCACTTACAAGCTTTTATTTACAGAGACACAGACTGAATTTTGTGCACTTTCCCAACAAAATCCCTTCTTTCAGCCTGCTCTTATATATACCCACCAGCTGAATACAATTACTTGATGTACAATTAACAATAGACGCCACTCACTTTTGCAATACGTAAAGTTCAAAATAGAAGCTACCTGCTTACGCTGTGACAGCTTCAGACGTTACCTCGCTTCCCAGCTGTTTGGCATAAACATAACACACAAAAACCTCTCTGTTTGGTTGGAAAGCTGAAAAATGTTCACAGGCATAAAGTTAGTTCAGCTATATCATTCAACATCCTTTGAAGATGTACTGAAACAGAAGGCAATTGATAACTGTTTTCCACAAGTGCGATAGATCGACAGGGTTATCAATGATTTTGAATTTTTCACCATCTAAAGATATTGCTACTTCCAGTAAATATGTAGACATTTATTAACTGGGCTGTCTTTAACCAAAGTGTCAAAGCTGAGCAACTTGTATAGAATCAACAAAGTATCACCCTTTTGAATGTCAGACTGCAATGACAATTGCCACTATCCTGCATGATTCACCTGAACCACACATGTGCTGTGTCCATAATAAAATATTGTACAAGTTAAAAATTCAACAGACAAAAATCCATTCTTTTTTCTGTCACAAGGATTTAGAGCAGTGAGTCATGATTTCAATGCAGCATAGATACTAGGAGGAAGCACACACACTCGAAGCTTAGGAGGAACGAGAGGGGAAAGTTCAGAGGAACATCGACCACAGGAATACCATAAAAGAAAACGCTCTTTAGAAAAAGAAATACCTGACAGACCAATCTGTCCAGACACACTGTATCGCCCTATGCATCGCTGCAGTCGGAGTGCAGTTCTGGAGTGCTCCAGAAGTGCTCTTTACATGAACGCATTTTATCAAAACCCCAAATCTCAAAAACAGCAACTTCAGTGTCACAGCGGTTAGGAGTTAGAATCAAAAAAAAAATTTCAAGGCAAATCTCAAAACTGATGAAAAAGTAGCCAGACTTTTTCGACCAAAGGCACAGAAATTACCAATGTTTGTGAAAGCAAAAACAACGAATTGAGCAAGCGTTAAGATGTTTCAATAAAAGAACCAAGAGCAAGATGTTTCAATTTTTGATTTTAAAAAGGATTAAACCACAATATAAGCATTTCACTGCATGAGGCACAATGCATCTATTCAACGAGCAACAGGCCTTTTGGGCTGTTTTACTTTCTATTATAATGACAGTAAAGCCTGTACAGACAGACACTCCCAAAAAACAGGTATCTTGTAAAAACAAATTCTATTGACACCCCCAACTACTTTACTTTGTAAAATATACAAGGATCACTCTCAAATAATGGACATTCGTGAGATACAAACTACGGACAGCCTTCAATACACCAATTCCTTTAACACCTTAGAACATGGAACCACTGCCTAAAGTCACACTTTATCAAAGTGCCAACTATATCAGAGTCTGAAGATTATGATGACTAATTGTTACTGAATTCCTCTTTGTCCATGCGATATTGAATCAGCCCTGCTGTCCCTGCGTCCAAAAGCAACATTACTGAGAACGCAGTCCGGAAGATGCATAGACGACCTGACCTCATGTAGACCCAGAACACTGGGAATGGTTATTTTACTGGACTTGTAATCTAGAGGCCTGGACTAAAGATCCAGAGACAGGGGTTCAAATCCTACCACGGCACTCAGTTAGTAAATAAATAAAAATTTAGAATGAAAAAAAAAGATGGTATCAGTAATGGTGACCATGTAACTACTGGAGTGTTGTCAAAACCCATCTGGTTTACTAATGCCCTTTAGTGAAGGAAATCTGCCATCCTTACCCGACCTGTTCGATACGTGACTCCAGATCCACAGCAATGTGCTTGACTCTTAACTGCCCTCTGAAATGGCCAAGCAAGCCACTCACTTAAGGGTAATTATGATGGGCAATAAATACCAGCCTTGCCAGCGACACCCACATGCCATGAATGAATTGTTAAAAAAAAAATCTGAAGACAACTCATGTGGCACAGTTGCCTATTGTCATGCGGGTCCCCCACCTGCCAAGAACGAGGCACATATATTTCGCCACATGGACATTAAATGTTAAAATTGTCACTGGGAAGAAAAGGCAGCCTATTACAAGAGGTTGCCAAGCCCCTGGCTGGAAAAACATTTTTTTCGTACTAGCAGACAGTGTTGGAACAAAGGAACCAGTCCCTGCCCAATACACGGAAGAGACCTGGTCAAACCAGTCAGTCATGTGACTACCTGCTGACCAACTTAGGAAGTTTTAAATTGGAGAAACAAGAGTTTGAAGACAGAAAGCTGTTTGCTCCTGGACTGGAAAAGACCTCTCTTCTGTCTGCTCTCATCTCTTTCACCATCTTCAGAATCCATTGAAGACATATGAACCCCGAGAGAGAAAAGTCTCCTACAGTGAACAAGGTTCAAGAAGAATACTAGGCCCCAATGAAAAGCAAGATCTACCTACAAGCAAGGACTACAGTGAGCTCAAAGCACAATAACAAAAACCCCTCTCCAGAGATTGCCTCAAACCTCTCCACTATTTTTCTTCTGCTCTTTTCGCATGTGCATATCACGTACGTATGCTAGCATGGGGCGCGACGTGTATCCGTAGGCATTAACCGAATTAGAATTTAATTTTAAGGTTTTAATAAATTTCACTTTTCTTCTTTAAACTTAAGAAAGCCGGTTTATGCCCATTTCTTTGCCTTATAATTGGAAAGCAGTGAACAAGGATTCACCAAGGGGGAACTCAAAACACGGTGTTTAAAACCAAACCCTGTTACAGTAAGACCAGGGTGAAGGATAAAAGGGACCCCTAGACACCTTTCTCACCTGGTCAGAACACCATCAAGAAGTCATCATTCAAAAGGAGCTCTTCTGTACAGATACAGCAACTGGCTCAGTTTTGTTGTTGTATCTGCTTTTTAAACTCAGGTTCTTAGCATTGTTGCAACAGTATCTCAGCTGGCACTTTAAGACTTTTTTCCCCCAACAATCTTGAAGTACATACAATGACTATTTTAAAATTCAGGACACCTGGAAATAAGGGACAGCTGAAGATAATCCTTTAGGTGTTCACAATTTACAGGCTTTACAGACCAAAGTACGGAAAGTCCTCATCAGGGAACTCCTCTTTGCTGACGATGCTGCTTTAACATCTCACACTGAAGAGTGTCTGCAGAGACTCATCGACAGGATTGCGGCTGCCTGCAACCTATTTGGCCTAACCATCAGCCTCAAGAAAACCAACATCATGGGGCAGGACGTCACAAATGCCCCATCCATAAATATCAGCGACCACGCTCTGTAAGTGGTTCAAGAGTTCACCTACCTAGGCTCAACTATCACCAGTAACCTGTCTCTAGATGCAGAAATCAACAAGCGCATGGGAAAGGCTTCCACTGCTATGTCCAGACTGGCCAGGAGAGCGTGGGAAAATGGCGCACTGACACAGAACACAAAAGTCCAAGTGTATCAAGCCTGTGTCCTCAGTACCTTGCTCTACGGCAGCGAGGTCTGGACAACGTACGTCAGCCAAGAGCGACGTCTCAATCCATTCCATCTTCGCTGCCTCTGGAGAATCCTTGGCATCAGGTGGCAGGACCGTATCTATAACAGAAGTCCTCGAGGCGGCCAACATCCCCAGCATATACACCCTACTAAGCCAGCGGCGCCTGAGATGCTTGGCCAGGTGAGCCACATGGAAGATGGCAAGATCCCCAAGGACACATTGTACAGCGAGCTCGTCACTGGTATCAGACCCACCGGACATCCTTGTCTCCGCTTTAAAGACATCTGCAAACGCGACATGAAGTCCTGTGACATTGATCACAAGTCATGGGAGTCAGTTGCCAGCGCTCGCCAGGGCTGGCGGGCAACCATCAAGGCGGGGCTAAAGCGTGGCGAGTCGAAGAGACTTAGCAGTTGGCAGGAAAAAAGTCAGAAGCGCAAGGAGAGAGCCAACTGTGTTTTTGAAGGATACATTAACTTTGGAGGAAGTGCAGCATAGATTTACGAAAATTATATCTAGACTCCAAGGGTTAAGCTATGAGGAGAGATTACACAAATTAGGGTTGCATTCCCTGGAATTTAGAAGGTTAAGGGGTGCTTTGAGCAATGCTTTCAAGATATTAAGGGGACTAGATGAGGTAGATTGAGAGAAACGATCTCTGTTTGGAAGTCTAGGACTAGGGGGCATAGTCTAAAAATTAGAGCTAGACCAATTAAGATCAATTGTTAATTTGAAAACGGAGATTGATCACACCTCTGGCTAATACAAATCTAAGAGATATGGAGCAAAGGCAGGTTTATGGAGTTAGGTCACAGATCAGCCATGATCTCATTGAATGGTGGAACAGACTCGTTGGGCTGAAAGGGCTCTTCCTGTTCCTATGTTTGTTTTTTATTCCTTATTGGGATGTGAGCATTGCTGGCAAAGCCAGCATTCGTTGACCATCCCTAATTGCCCTTGAGACGATGGTGGTGAGCTGCCTTCTTGAACCACTGCAGCCCATCTGATGTAGACACCCCCACAATGCTGTTAATGAGGGAGTTCCAGGATTATTTAGTTCCATGTCAGGATGGTGTGTGGAGGGGGACTTGGAGGTGGTGGTGTTCCCATGTGTCTGCTGCCCTTGTTTTTCTAGGTGGTAGAGGTTGCGAGTTTGGAAGGTGCTGTCGAAGGAGCCTTGGTGAGTTGCTGCAGTGCAATTCCATTTGCTGTCTGTGTTACTTGTTAGGCCCAAAGTTCTTTCTTCGCCCATGCTTTTCCTTTTGAAACTAATAAAATGTCTCAAGCACATGTTTACAACATGTTGAGAAAATCCCAATTGATGTCCATCAACTACTTTTATTTGGCTAATTTAAAGATGGGGAGGCTGGGTATGAGGGAAAAGGGCGAGGGCAGGTGGTGGAGGGAGGGAGTACTGATAATGAGAACTCAACTTTGAAGAGAGTGTAGACATTATCCAAAATATTTGGCATGACTGCAACTCCACCCTAAAAAAGGTATACAGGACCAATCCCACTGCTCCCTGAAAGCCTGGTGATGGCCACATTTTGAGTCAAAGGTCTGGGTCAGCCCAAATATTCAAGTTTTAGCATTGACCCCCTTTCCTGTTCCAAAAACATACTGCTCCCAGTTTGCACTCTATACAATATTAACATTGATTAACGCTGGCATACATCCCTGGTTTAAATAACATTTCACATCAATGACCCGGGCATCCATTTTCCACAGATTTCATTCAATTAATGTATAATTCTGCTGAACAGCCTCTTCTCACTAAATACAAACCAACACAAAAGGAAAGCAAGAGCATCGATTGGCAGCATCACAATGGACACATCTCGACACATTGCTAAGAGCATCCGCATCATCAGCAGCAGACAATGGAAAGGTCACACCATTATTTACTGAAGTCTGTCTCCAGTAACCCCAAAACACATCCAGAATACTAAGTTCCTCTGAATTCAAATTCAATGCCAAATTCCTGTGATAACTCTTCCCGTTCTCACAAGCAGCTTCACACTGCACTCAAGTCATCGATTTTATGACCAGATACAAGGAGATTCATTTATGTGCAAATGCAATTCGGGCACATTCTCAAAGAGACAACTCGCTACTGGCCGAGTCCCAAGTCCACGTGGTTATACACACACTGTCTCCACTATTCCCCAAACAGGTTAGCATCAATTGCACACTGTTACAATCAGGTGAGGAGGGTCAAAGGGCTCCCCCCTTGTCCCTCTCCTTGCTTGATCACAACAGGGTTTTTTTTTAAAAAGTGGATGTGCTTGCCAATTCAGTGAGTGTTTAACTATTTATGTGCTATGATCATAAAAGAACTAGACAGGTTTTCTTCAGTTTAACAAAGAAAGGGATTAGCTTTATTGTACTTCAACCGATCTAAGTAAAATAATCAACTATGCTTCAACTTCCACACACACACACACACACAAATAGGTTGCAGGCTGGGGAAGTATAGACTGGTTGGATCATCGTTCAATACGAAAAGGTATACAGTCTATGGAGGTTGGTGACTCGGTTGAGAGAGAGAGAGAGAGAGAGAGAAAAAGAGAAAAAAAGAGAGAGCGAGAAAGAAAGAAAGGAAAGAAAGAGAGAGCGAGCATCGATTTACTTTCATTATTTCGCCTCCATAGGACAAACAACTTTCAGAACACTGAGTTTTATTACTGTAGATGAATCCTCGGCAGCCTTCAGTAATCAATGTAGCTCACTGCTGGGTAAAATAAACACAGCACCTGGGATCAACAATTAAAGACTTTTTCTTTAAAGTAAGGTTAAAATTGCAGGAAGGTGTGATGCAGTGGGTTCAATAAAGGCTCTTTCCAGACTGAGGTTGGTAGATTTCTGTTAGGTAAGGGTGTAAAGGGATATGGAGCAAAGGAGGAAAAATGGAGCTGTGTGGAAATCAACCATGAATGACAGAAAAGACTGGAGGGGCTGAATGGCCACTCTTGTGCCTAAAGACTGGCCTTTTACCTCAGAGATCCATGTTCAAATACAGCCCAGATTAAGACAATGCAATCTATCAAATGCCTGTAATAGTCCTGGTGCTCTCAATACAGCTCTTTGCGGACTTGGAAACATAGCACAAAAGTGCTCCCAATTGGGATTCTCACTCAATACTGACCAGACAATGGCTGGTGGCAGCATTTTCTCACACTGGGTGGCAAGTGTTCTACTTTGTATCAGGATACCAGACCCGGCACTGCTTGAAGTGGACATTGCAGGACAATACAAATCGAATTTCCCAGATACGCTCCCGATGGCTCAGGCTCCCAACTGGAAAAGCAATTTTGGAAATTCAGTTCTTATTTATTTATTTTTATTTAGAGATACAGCATTGAAATAGGCCCTTCAGCCCACGGAGTCCATGCCGACCATCAACCACCCATTTACACTAATCCAAATTAATCCCATTACCCTCTCACATCCCCACCTTCCCTGTATTCCCCTACCACCTACCTATACTAGGGGCAATTTATAATGGCCAATTTACCTATCAACCTGCAATTCTTTGGCTGTGGGAGGAAACCGGAGCACCCGGCGAAAACCCACGCAGTCACAGGGAGAACTTGCAAACTCCGCACAGGCAGAATTGAACCCGGGTCGCTGGAGCTGTGAGGCTGTGGTGCTAACCACTGCGCCGCCCCCACAGAAATGGGAATGGCTCCATTCCCTGGCACTAACATGCTTTTCTTTGATGACTACAAAATCTGAAAGATTTCATAAGAACCCCAGATTGACACAGAAAGTTTTCTGGAGGAGTTAACATTAAATGTACAAATAAAAACATCAATACATGCTCAACTCCCAGATTGCCGTATAAACTCAGCCTGTGTGACACATTGAATTGGAGATCATGGGCTTTTAATCTCTGATTAGTGATAAGTAAGCAGAAAGCATTCACAACAAAAACAGCTTTTCCTGTGCAGATGCAGCGATAAAATTGAATTGTGTTCTGCATATTGTACACAAGTTCTTTGGAGCCTAGGATTTCCCTTTAAGTGTCGCTCATATTTTCCACAATTCTTCATTACATAGTGGGGCTGTGCACACTCAGCAGGTGCCCACAGGGTCTGCTTTGAAGGGTTAGAAATTTTGAACCAAGTCAGTCTTGTAAACAAGGTGATTTTCGTACAGAAAAAAAATCCTGCTCGAAATGAGGAGAAATTCTGCTGCAATGTGCAAGGACATGTTGGGGTGTCTTTGCTCACTTTGAACAGTGCAATCTCACAGGTCCTTCACAAAGTTACAAAGAGGCTGCTAATCTCTTCTTTTATACAGAAGCTTGGCAAGACCACATTTGTGCTCCATTCTGGTCTCCATGCAAACTTAGCGAAGGTGCAAAAAACATTTACAAAGGACATTATCAGAACTGAGAAGATGCAACTATCGGGAAAGATTGAGCAGACTGGGCCACATTTCTCTGGAAAAGAAGACTATGATGAGACTTGATAGAGGTCTACAAAATTATGAAAGGGTTTGAAAGGGTGAATAATGGGAAGCTGAATGAGTTCAGAGCAATGGCGTGTAAATATAAAATATCCACGAACAGCATAAAATTTAGGTGGAATTTCTTTATATTACATAGAGAGTGGTGAAAATATGGAGCCACATGGAATGGTTGAAGCAGAGAGTATTGATGTATTTGATGCAAAGAGGAGTAGAGATACAGAAGCAGAGTGGGGACAGGTAATTAATGTAGAAGGTGACTCATGGAGTTTAAACAACAGCATAGACCAGTTGGGTCAAATGACCTGTTTCCGTGATGTAGATTCTATGTAATTCTATACATGCAAGGGATCACCCATTCTCTAAACTTAACACCTCCTGACAGGTGTGGAGGCTTTTAGAAGAGGATTAGGGTTGGCTATAAGCCACTCTACCCGAGTCCATGCTCATATAGATTATGCTGACACTCACCATCCAGACTAGAAATGAAGAATGGCCTCTCCCATTACATTAAAAGCACTATATAAATGCAAGTTGTTGTTGTGTAGATCAAGGAGAGTGGAGTTAGCATCTTCATGAGAGAAGGGGAGAAACAGGTGGAAAACCATAAAGTTCGAGCCTAACGATCTTTCAGTTTGCACAAAGTTGCTGAGCAATTTAGCTTCATTTTTACTTTCTTAGGACGTGGAGTCAGAGTCATTTACGGCACAGAAGGCGGCCATTCGGCCCATCGGATTCGATGCCTGCTCTGCACGGAGCTATGCTGTCAGGCCTACTCCCCGGCTCGATCCCTGTAATGAGCAACAATGGCAAGGCACATTTATTTTCTAACTGTGAAGGTGCTGAGAGGCCTTCAGGACACTTCAGAGGCAACAAAAGTCAACATGTAGCGTGGGACTACAGTTATATGTAGGCCATACTGGGCAAGGGTAGCAGGTTCTCTTCTCCGAAGGACACTGGTGAATGAGTTGGGTTTTTACAGCAAATTTTCATTGATATTGCTTTTTCCTGGTCCCAACTAACAAATGTATTGAATTCACTGTCATAACCTGCCATGCTAGGACTTGAACATTCAATTACTGGTCATGTACCTGTGGGCTAACTCAGTATCTATGCAGCTACCAGGATGGTAGCAGACGAACTAGATGGAACCTTAGTCTTTTCTCATTTGGCAATTCCTATGTTCTATGTAGCTTTTAACCCAACTCTTCTAATACGTCTGTAATTTCTTTATAGGAAATATAATTTAACACTTGGCTGGATGTGGGAGATGGACAATGGAAGAGTTGCCACATAATTCCACCTTTTATCCTCCAACTCAGTTTTATTTTCTTTACATCTCCTTCCTGGGGCCAAAGTACAACTCTGTAATTTTCTCAGCTCTCCGACAGCAGGGATCAGCAACCTTTTTTTAAACCCAAAGAGCCTTTTTAACAAAAATTGCCAAAAATAAAAACTATTCGGAGCCCCCAGACAAAATTTCAGCACTGCCCCCAACCAAATTGCCAAGTGTCTCTGCTCGAATGCATAATTTGCATATATAATAAATAAAATACATGTATGGAATTTATGTATTAATAGAAAAAAACAAAATTGATATAGACCTAACTCTGAATTACTGCATTTTTTTTTTACTATATTTTGTCAATAAAGTCATCTTTAAAACAAACTTTAACTTAAGATGCATAAAATTAAGACACTTTTTCCAGCTACTGATTCGTGATTTAAAAAAAAGCTGCTAATAGCACATTTACTCAGCTGGATTAGAAACAATAATGGTTGCAAGCATAAAAAGCCCGTACCTTGAACCAAAGGCATTCTCCATGAATGCCATAACTACACCATGTTTAAACAGGTTTATTTAGAGAGCGACAATTCTTTTTGTTAAAATAATAATTTGAAACAGTAAAGTGCAGCATAATGATTAGCTTTTTACCCCCACAATAAAAATACACCCCTTACTTTCCTTGACAATTTTTTTTAAGGCTCTTTTCATGATAATGTGATCCAACTGGAAAAGGTTGGGAGCCACAAATGAGATGTTGAAGAGCTGCATGGAGCTCCAGAGCCGTAGGTTACAGACCCCTGACCTACAGTATTCGGATCAGCCAATTTCTTGCCCATTTAAAGTAATTGCTTTTATTGCTTCGTACATGGGCTTCTCCACTGATGTATAAAATGGTCAGCTGCCTCTGCATTGTCAGTTGGTCAATTCAGACAAGTGAAGCCAAACTTTTGAGCCCGCACTTCGATAATACCGGTGCCAGTTTCAAGATGCCGTTTCTGGCGCAGGCAATAATCACCAGGATAGGGTGAAGGCGGGACTGGAATCTCGTTCTCCTCCCATTTGAGGCCAGTTAAAGCTGTTTAGGAGCTCATTAAGAGGTTTGAAGCTGAAATTTTTTTAAAAGGGGCGCACAAGTTACCCGCTTCTTCAGAAACAGATCATCTGAAGGGAGGCAGGTACAGAGCGGAGTGCCTGTCGTAGCCGGGGTGATGCCCTGGGGCAGCCATATGAGAACTAATGGGGCAAAGCGGGACTCTGCACTTGATAAGGGGGTGCCCTTGGTGCTGTGTAGGTGGCAAGGAGAGTGGGGACTCAGCATCCAGGCTTTGAAGAGGGTCAGCATAGCACTGGCATTACAGGGGCAGAAGAGCAGGGGGCAAGGCTGCCAAGGACAAATAGGCAGCCACCTGCCCGGAAGGAAGGCTCCAGCTGGCACTGGGGCCACCACGGTCAGATTTTTGTCCCAGTGGCAAAGAGGAGGCAAGACCCTTGGCAGAAAGGGCAGAAACCTGGGCATCAGAAGCGCAGGGGAGAGAAAAGAGGAAGGCAACAGAGGCTAACCCTCAACACAGTATCTAATCGCTGAAGATGCAGCTATCTAGAGATGGCCAAGAACCAGTGCCACTGGAGACTGCAACTCTCCAGTCAGATGGTCACAGATATCTGTGCTGTCGTCGCCAAATTCCTCGTACCTGGTAGCACTGGTTGCCATGCCCTGCCAGTGGCTGTCAAAGTCACTGTGACCTTGACCTTCTCCAATTCTAGCTCCTTCCAAGGATCAGCTACAGAACATAGTAGCATCTCAAAAATGGCTGCACACCACCGTATCTCGCTGGTCATTGATGCCCTCTTTGCCAAAGCTGAACAGCATATTCACTTAATGACATACAGAGCCTCGCAGGGACAGAGAGCATTGGGTTTTGCCTCCATCGCTGGATTCCCCCAGGTGCAGGACATCATTGATGGCACCTATGCAGCCATCAAGGCACTCAGCGACTGGCCAGTGAGATCCATGAACAGGAAGGGCCTCCGCTCCTCAACGATCAACTGGTCTGTGACCACAACGTGAGCTTCCTCCATGTGTGTGCTCGCTTTCCTGGCAGCTGCCATGATTTCTTTATCCTCCACCAGTCCAGGCTGCCTTGGATCTTCACTCCATCTCCCAAAGTGTATGGATGGATCCTAGGGGACAAGGGAAATCTGTGGAAGGGAAGGCTACTGACTCCTCTACAGGATCCCCAGAAAGAGGCAATGCAACCAATGTGACCTGCTCAGTAGGACAAACATTGAGCAGGCCATCAGGCTTCTAAAGGAGCGACTCTAGTGCCTACAGCGGTGGGGTAGCACCCTCTAATACCCTCCTGCAAGGGTCTCAGTCATTGTCTGGTGCACTCTCTATTATATAGCCCTCCAGATTGTCCTTAAGGTCCAACCAATGAAGCCTTGGAAGGAGACAGCTCATTGGGGGAGGAACAGGAGGTGAGAGAGGAGGAGGAAGAGGAGGCAAAGGGAGATGACGCTGAACAGAGGAGGTGCCCCTGCTGCATAACAAGGTGGTGTCCTCCTGCCACCCTATGGGTAGAGGACCTCCCTCCTCTTACTCACTGCCTCTGACATTAGATCCAGGTCAGCATCGATGAAACGAGGCCTGCGCTGCCCGGATGCCAGGCCTCTGGCTCCCCTGTGACATCTTGCTTCCTTCTGGTGCATTGGAAGGCTTTGGCACAAACTGCAGATGCCTTCCTCAGGACAACAAGTCCCACACTTCTTCTGAACCTGCTTCTACTCCTGCCCCTACTGGCTCCAAGTGGACAGGAAACCCACCTCCATACTAGTTAAGGGCTTCCTTACAAGCAGATCTTAAACTTGAAATCAGTTTCCCACTGGAGGCGGGTTTCCGACCTGAAAACAAATCCAGCTCCTGTTTCCCACCTCTGTGGCGAAAATTCAGCCCGTGGTTTGGTTTTACTTTCCAGCATTACCTGAAATCATGCAAAACACCAGTTTGCAACTACGGAAACCAGATGAGCACCAACAAGAATGGAGACTGTATCAAATTTTCAATTATATAATCATCTTCCATTTCCTCAGGATATCCTGTGGCACACTCACAGCCACTGTTGAAGTGTAAACAAAGTCAACAAACAGTATAGGAGATACATGGCCAATTAATTGGTTTTTGGAGGTATTGGTTGAGGGATAAAGGCTGGCCTGTAAAGCAGGAGAATGCCCTGCTCTTCTACAACCCGAACAAGCAGCTGGGGCTTTGGTTTAACAGCGCACCCCAAAGGCACAGCACTCCTCCAGTGCCGCACTGAAGTGTCTGCATTAGATTATATGTTCGCATCCCTGGCGTCAGGCTGGAATTCATGAGCTTTCTCACTCAGAGACGAGAGTACTACCACTGAGGCAAGCTGACGCACTTAATGCGGCACAGTGGCGCAGTGGTTAGCACCGCAGCCTCACAGCTCCAGCGACCCGGGTTCAATTCTGGGTACTGCCTGTGTGGAGTTTGCAAGTTCTCCCTGTGTCTGCGTGGGTTTCCTCCGGGTGCTCCAGTTTCCTCCCACATGCCAAAGACTTGCAGGTTGATAGGTTAATTGGCCATTATAAATTGCCCTTAGTATAGGTAGGTGGTAGGGAAATATAGGGACAGGTGGAGATGTGGTAGGAATATGGGATTAGTGTATGATTAGTATAAATGGGTGGTTGATGGTCGGCACAGACTCGGTGAGCCGAAGGGCCTGTTTCAGTGCTGTATCTCTAAAATAAAACTAAACTAAACTAAACTCTAAAACAGATTTTAAGCATGCCAATTCTTGGACTGCATGTCAGTATTCAAAATCTCCTAACAATTGTAATGAGGCAAAAGGAGGAGGAAGGGGCAATAATGAGGGCAGAAAATGATGGGGAGAAAAGAAGAAAAGCAGCCAATGGAGAAAGGAAAACAGAGTCAGGAGGGAACAGAATAAGACAACAAGGGGACAACATGCAAGCATAAAGAATGCAAAAGAGACATAAGGCAAGGAGGGAAAAATAGAGACAAGAAACTAGAAGTTGAATTTTGGCTTCGAATGAATAGCACAAGTTTCTTGTATATTAAAATCCAGCTTTGCCAAGCAAAACTACATAAATAAACACATAACACCTGACTAATCCATTAAAAAGAACCTTCAGACTTTCAATCGACTTTTTCAAAAAAACTACTTGCGGAACATTCCATTTGTTGATGAGGCCAAGACACACTTAGGATGGAAAGATCGAAAAATGGAAAAACTCAACATAACCCATCTTCTCTTATATAAGATTTCATCTTTATATACTACAGCATCAATAATTCCATCAAAACACTGCCAGCTCCATTCGAGTCAATGCCCAGCAAGGGAATTCTCAACGAGATTAGAAAGGGAAAAGACCGAAAATAATTTTCTACCTAACTTTTTATACGCGATTCCCAGTGACTGAAGTCCAGGACATTCACCTGCAGTCTGAAGCCGACAGAATGTGTTTTACTCAGGGAGTGTTTTGGGTGATGGTTGGGGAGGGGGGGGGCAGGCAGGTGGGGGAGATGGGAGGTTCTGCATTGAAAAGTTTTGGCCTGGTCTAGCTTACATTTACTTCAGAATTAGTCTTCCAGTTTCGACACGAGAACAATTACATCCTGGAATACCGGTGCAAGTCCATGGCCACGGTTCTACATGCAGTTTGCTCAATGGTGGAGGTCGCCAGGGAGACAGACTATATAGAAAAAGAGTTATCGTATGCACCGATGTTCTTTACACTACATTAATTTCACCAAAGCTTCTTCATCGGTCTATAAATGCCGCTCCCATTTGGGCAGGAATAGCTTAATTCAACAGGCAGTAATGAGACTTCTGATAAATTGTTCCCTTCGCTAGAGTGAAATCATTTAAAAGCACCCTCTCTAGAACACGTTGCATTCAGGAAACCAGCAGAGCTTGCTTGCGAGCACTCAGAATTTCCAAACAAGCAGCCTCGCCCCAGTCTTGACGAGGTGCAACCCGTCCTGTGACACTGAAATCCAACGACTGCATTTTGTTCCATTGTAAACTTTCACCCTTCCAACAGCTCAAAATCACTTTCTCCAGTCAATGTTTTTCACTGTTCAAAAACTCCAGTACTTAAAACTCCATTGCATCATTCAAAGTGGAAAAGGTGCATCAGCGGCTTAAATGCTTGCCATAACTGTTCACTGTGTCTACATGCCACCGACAAATCACCGAAGCCTAACCATGTTTGTACTTTGTTTGAGCTAGATATCTGGTGATAGATTTTATGGCTTTAGTTAACCACAAGATGTCTCAAGTTCCTAGATTTAAGCTTCACCAAAAAACACACAGTTGGCACAGAGTTACCGATTAAGTCAACCAGTAGCAATACAAATTGGCTAGATACCCGCCACATTTTAACAAGCCAACTTAATCATCAGGGTCGTGTAAAAACACAAATGACGCATCCAAAGACCAATATGCAGTACATGAACAGTGATATGAAGAATTCTCAGATCAACCCAACTATGAACCATCTGAAACATTTCGTACGTCAATACTGAATAACCACAAATCACATCTCAATCTTGACCTCTATCCCAGCCATCTAACTGAGCACAGAATCGGTCTGACCTGCTGAGTATTTCCAACTTTTTCTGTTTATATTTCAGATTTCCAGCATTTACACTATTTTACCTTTGCAACTGTGAAGCGAACTGGTTTCAATGGATCAGTCTACTCCTGATAACATGAAATCATTTTCTGCACTAAAAAATTAAATAGTTCATCAAGTTAAATTAAACAAACAATGTAAATAATAGAAAGTTGAAATTCAGTTTTAAAAATAAACAGATGATTTGTATTAAGCATATTGGAATTAAGAGTAGGGTGTACTCTGATGGTGATGCCTCATTTTACTTTCAAAGTAATATTTAACTAGTTTCTTCTGCCAGTTTGACTGATTTAAAACGGCCTCTTTCCCTGACCCCAAAGCAATCACCTGAGCCACAAAGAGAATAGCAATCTTAGAATGAACAAGGAGACTCAATCAGAAGAGCGCACATCATATAAACTTTTGCTGACTGAGCTCAAAATGCTTCCTGATCACGCTGAGCTCATCAGTAAGTCACTGACGAAATGGAGGCTTCAAACCAAGGTTTTAGATTGGCAGCACATGTCTAAAATAAATCATGGTGACATGGTGGAAACAGTGCCAAGGCTTGTCTGACAAGAACTAGACGACAACAAAAACCACAGAAAGTGTAGTTTATTTCTTTAATTCCTTGGTATCTAAATGAACTGAAAGAGTCCAGGGAACGCCCATTGGGAGCCCCTAAATGTCCTTTACACGGTCACTGGCTGACTGGACGGACAGCAGTTGTAAAGTTGCAAAGTGCTGTTCAAGTATTGATATCCTTCTTCTTGGGCAGTCCCTCGAGATCAAGGATGACTTGCTTCCACTCCTGTTCGATGGGTTCGGAGATGGCTGATAAGTCCAATGCATGATCTGCAGACTCTGCCACATGAGGGTGGTGCTTGAGGGGTCAGGTAGATGAGTAGTTTGGAGGTTTGGGCACACGTATTGATTTAGTTGCGCAGTCGTCAACAAGGAAACACAAGTCTCGAGAAGATGAGAGAAAGCTTTGTTTGACTATTATACCCAAGGCAACTAATGACCAGTGTTTTGATCTCAAAGAATGTACGATATCAATATTAAAGACTAGTTCACCAATCTTTCAAAAAGGCAAATAAAAGAAGTGGTTTGACATTTTGGATTTCCAGAGAAGCAGAATTTGATAATGAAGGGCAGCTTCTTCCTTCTAGGAACCCAATTTCTGTTGATTTAAGGTCAACCAGGTTAAGGAGTCCTTCTGTTTACTACCAGCATGATTCATTTTACCCCAGAAATGGCTGTGACACAATATTATGGAACTATAAAACTCCTTTGGGAAAATGCCTAAGGGACTTGCTGCTTGGTTCAATGGTGAATGAATGTTTTTACACATATTATCACTGGGTTGTGTTAAGAAGCTCATCATTACAAACTCCTTGGGAGATTAACAATTCCATGAGGCCAACACATGTACTGTGCAGATGATGAAAAGGGAATAAATGAATGGGAGAGCAAAAACTCTCTACTCGAAACCAATCTCTTTCGTTACCTTTGGACTTGGCTACACACTCCTGTCAGATCTCCTACATTCTACCCACCATAAACTTGGGCATCAGTGTTTTGGATGACCTCAAGTCTTAATATGTCCCCACCAAGTCCCATTCACCCACTACCCCTACATTGGTTCCCGGTTAAGCAATGCCTTGTTTTTAAAAATCTCATCCTTGTTTTCAAATCCTTCCATGGCCTCACTTCTCCCTATCTCTGTAATCTCCTCCAGCCCTACAACCCTCCGAGATACCAGCACTCATCTAATTCTGGCCTCTTGTGCATCCTGATTTTAATTGTTTTACCACCGGTACACATGCCTTCAGTTGCTTTGGCTCTAAGCTCTGGAATTTCCTCCCCTAAACCTCTTCACCTCACTTTCCTCCTCTAAGGCACTCCTTAAAACCTACCTCCGTTTTACTGATGAATCGCCTTTCATGCAAGTTGTTGTTGTTGTCATCCAATCCTGAAACCCAATCCCTACCTGACCTACTTGCCTTTCTCTCAGGAAGGGCAGCCAGTGTGGACCCGAGGCTGACACTCCCAGTGCAGCACCGAGGGAGTGCTGCATGGTCAGAGGTGCCGTCTTACGGATGAGACGTTAAACCTCTCAGGTGGACGTGGAATTATTCGCAGAAGAGTTCTCCCTGGTCGCCTGGCTAATAGTCATCCCTCAACTAGCATCACTAAAATAGATTATCTGTTCATTAGCACAATGCTGGATACTGCTGTATGCAACTTGACTGCCATCTTTTTTAACCTATTGAATAGATGAGACAGACAGACAGATTTGCATTTCTCTAGCGCCTTTCACAACCTCAGGACATCATTACAGCCATTGCAGTACTTTTGAAGTGAAGTCACTGTTCTAATTTAGAAAATGCGACACCAATTTGCACATAGCAAGCTCCCACAGGCAATGTGATGATAACCACATAAATTGATTTTTGGTGACGTTGGTTGAAGGATAAATATTGGTCAGGGCACCAGGAAGAAATCCCCTGCTCTTTGAAAATAGTGCTATGGGATCTTTTACATCCACCTGAGAGGACCCGAAATACGGCACCTCCGACAGTGCAGCACTCCCTCAGTATTACACTGCAGGGTCAGCATTGATTTTGTGCTCGAGTCCCTGAATGGAACTTGAACCCACAACCTTCTTACTCAGTGGGGACAGTGCTACCAACTGAGCCAAAGAGCTGCCTGGTCTCAAAATCATTGAACAGTACAGCAGAGGAGGTCAACCATTTGACCCATCGAGTCTCTGTCAGCTCTTTCAAAGAGTGCTCCAGTTACAGCAGGGAAGTGGGACTTTCTCCCTAACCCTGCAATTTTTTTCTCCTTCAAGTATTTATCGACTTCTCTTTTGAAGGCTACTATTGAATCTGTACCCACCACCCTATCAGGCAGTGCATTCTAATTACTAAGCACTTGCTGTGTAAAAAAGTTTTTCCTCATTGTCACCTCTGCTTCTTTTGCCGATTGCCTTAAATCTATGCCTTCCGGTTGTGAAGCCTTCAGCCATTGAAAACAACTTGCTTTATTTACTCTGTTTAAACCCTTCATGATTTTAAGCCCCTCTATCAAATCTCCTCTTAGTCTTATCTGCTCTAAGGAGAACAACCCCAGCTTCCTCCAAGTCTCTCCACATAACTGAAGTCCTTCATCCCTTGAACCTTTCTAGTCAATCTCTTCTGCGTGAGATTTCTTGCTCAATCTCGCACTCCCTCCTTCTCTGAAGGTCTTTGGACTGACGCAAGCAGACCACGCTAAATAGGACAGGACTTGTGTAAAGCACGCTGCCCCTTCACCAGCAATGAGCCAAACATAAGCAGCTCCACAACTGATCTTTAGTTTACCCTATTCCAGGCACCCAGGATCAATGGGCCACTGCGTTCAGTTGTATGTGGTTGAATCTGTTCTCTGTAACCCAGCTGTATAGGTAGAAGCCCACTTACTGCCTTAGAAGTCTTTGCAGAACTTTCTTCGCAAAATTATACTTTATTCAGAAAATTTGTAAAAGTGCATTACATAACAGTTTCAAATTTGACGTTACATAAAGTGCAATACAGATCAGTTTCTTTCAATACACTACATGAGGTGCCTCACTACACTTGCCACTACAGGTTATATTTATAATGGTACATTTACATTTCATGTCATGTCATGTCAAACATTCTCTGGTGCATACAGCCCGAGGGGTTTTACACAGGTTCCAGCCCCTCGGTATACTATGATGGGAGGGCCTTACACAGTGGTCTTTCCCCACTGAGCCTTTGCGGCAGCTACCCCAAGCTTTCGTGCGTCCCTCAGCATGTCATTCTGGACTTTGGAATGTGCCAGTCTGTCATATGCTGCCGTCAACAGCTCTTTGCAATGGAAGACCAGCAAGTTTCAGGCAGACCAAAGAGCATCCTTCACCGAGTTGACCCTCCTCCAGCAGCAGTTGATGTTTATCAGAAGTCTTTGCAGAACAGTCACTTCACTTACTGTCAGTCACAAAGAGTGGATGTATAAACAGCATTAACCACTGTACTGAAGTGAAATGCTAGAACACACTCATCTTTCAGCAGGATCCCACACCCACAATCCATTCGTTCTAGGAATTTGACTGAAGGACCAATCTATTTCAGCAGTTTTACTGGTGACCTTTACAAACAATACAAACACCCAGTTAAATATGCAAAACCCTCCAGACACCATCAATGGCAATAGACTGTCAAGGGCGAGGCTAACACTTGCCAATGAAGGTGGGCAAGATCCCACTTTTACTGAGTTTAACAATCTAATGCTTAAAACAAGCTTAGATGTACTGGATAGCCAGTGTGCCTGGCTAGATCCCTTATCCCAGCAGCAGGAACTGTAGAATCAAATTATAGTATGTTGATCTCCACCGCCATGAGGAAAGGAGAGCGTGTTAACATGTTAACAGTGGAGGTGACAGAGGGACACTGGAGATAAGCTTACATTGGTTCGATTTAAAATGCTCATCCTCATGTTTAAATCTTTCTAGGGCCTCATTCCTTCCCATCTCTGTAACCTCCTCCAGCCCTACAACCCTCTCAAAACTCGAAAATCCACCAATTCTGGCCTCTTGCGCATCCCTGATTTTCATCGCTCCACCATTAGCAGCCATTTATTCAGCGGCCTCGGTTCTAATCTCTGGAATTCCCGCTCTCTCTCTCCTCCTTGAAGTCACTCCTTAAAACTTGCCACTTCGACCAAGCATATGGTCACCTGTCCTAACATTTTCTTATATGATTTGGTGTCAAAGGTTTGTGTGATAATGCTCCTGTGAAGTATCTTGGGACATTTGGCTATATTAAGGGTGCTATGTAAGTGCAAACTGCTGTTATTGTTTGTGCTCTTAATATAAAATCACTAATAAATTGGAACCAGTTGAAAATTTAGTTGCATAAAATCCTTTGAACAATTTTTAGAAAAAAATGGCTTCTATTTATAACATAAAACAAATGTTTTTAAAAAGGCGGGAAATTCCCTTTTTTTCTTATTCAATCCCCTCACGTTACACTGCCATCTCAGTTAGAATACTGGCTGTATCCCAGGGTTTCCTTTGATGTTCTGATACCATGTCAAGCACATCAGAAGATCAAAAGGAACAATAAGTGACGAGACCTCCCCTGGCACCAGGACCGACAAGAGTCTGCCTTTGGGCTTTGAAAGCCAAGTTACATTTTCCCAAGCCTGCGAAGAACGATAGCTAAATTTCATAATCCAAGCTCGCCATCACACTCGATCCACAAGCACACAAATAATACCAGAGCAGTTTGTGCACACGTAATATGCTGTCATGGCCAATTTTGTATTATCAGTTCAGCTGGTAGCATCACTGCCTCAAAGGGAGAGGACATGGCGTCAATTTCCATTTCAGAGACTTGAGCACAAAATCTAGGCTGACGTGCCATCCTTCAGATGAGGCATTAAACCGAGGTCCCACCTGGTGGATATAAAAGATCCTTAGCACTATTTTGAAGAATAGCAGAGCAGTACTTCCCAGTGTCCTGGCCAATATTCCTCAACCAACATCACTTAAAAAATGGGATCATCTGATCAATATCACATTGCTATTTGCGGGTACTTGCTGTGCGCAAATTAGCTGCTGCGTTTCCGAAACGGCAACGGTGATTACACATTGTCACGACCAGGTGAGAAAGGGGTCCAGGGGA